>NC_082699.1:6181200-6481200 GCF_949987515.2 Delphinus delphis | reverse complement strand
CCTCTGCACACCCAAAAAGGCCCATAACACTGAGCCCACCGGCACAGCACACCTGGGTAGATACAGCCATGGATCATGTGATATAGCAATAGACACGGATATATGATAGTGGGTGTGTATACACACACACACACACACACACACACACACACACACACACTGCACAGAGGAGCTTTAACCCCAAGACTAAGCAAATATATTGATGGGAAATGAAGAGTCCCTTGGGAAAGAGATACACCAGGCTTTGCAGACAATTAAGAGCTACGTCACACAGGAGCGTGTGTTGGCTGCCATCACGGGCCACCCAGACCTCCCCCTGCACAACTCCAGCCTCGCTCTCCAGCTGTTGAAAGTGTTAGCTTCTGGGATCTCAGCCGTGTCCCTCTCTGGGAATTGCTCTGCCTTGTCCAAGTTCATGGCCCCTCCCCAGGGGCAACGCACATCCCGTGGCTGGCACTCTGGTTGCCTCAAGCCAGAACAAGCTCTGCAGGACGGTTCCCACCCCAGAGCTCGCGCGGGGTCCAGCTGCAGCCTGTGTGGTGGCCGTGTCGCCGTCCTCCCTCTGTCCATTCCTCCCTCCTTCATCCTGCACAGATGTGGATCCCCGGAGCCCCCCCCAACCATGTTCATGCACACAGAGCTCTATCCCAGGGTTGGTTTCCTAGGAAACCCAACCTAAAACAATGCATCGTTCGTCTTTTTTGGTTTCTTGGATGAAAGAAGTACTAATAAATAAAAAGAAACTGTGTTAAAAGTGGTACCTGCTCTCTCTCAGGAGTGAGCCAACCGTCAGCCACGCGAGACTCAAAGAAAACACAGGCGTCACCGGCCCACAGCGTAAGGACTTGTACCTGAACGGCTTTAACTAACCAACAAGCGCTGAGTCATTTGACAGTTGTTTTAATATAGACATTTTTAAAAAAAACTTATATATATAAAACCATATTTTTAAAATTGCCTAGTATTCCAATTAGCTGACATCACATTAATCATGTCTGAAAATAAAACCTATCCAGTTATTGTCATCCACCTGGGGAAACCTACCTGATCTGCAGATAGCTCCAAGGAGGAAAGGTCCCTCTATAGAGGTCCAGCCAGAAAACAGGAAGATTCCATTGCATTTTGATAATGCAAACATCAAAGGCCTAGTTTTGTGTTCCCAGAACCTAATTCCAGGTGCATCTCTCCTCCTCGCTCATTTCTTTGGCTGGGTACTGCTGGGAAGGAACATATGTCTCATATTTGACCTTTCGTTCTTTGCTGGAGGGTTGTCCCTCCGGCTTCTGATTGGACCAAAGTTTGACCGTTTGACAACGGGAATTCTCTAAAGCTGATCAGTGAGAAAGGTAGCCCTCTGGACAAGTCAAAAAGTACCCTTCAAGGTCTAGTTTCTTATCCCCTGCAAAGCCCTGTAAGCTGAAGGGCAGGAAGACACTACAGAATAAGAGATCAAGAGTCCACTTTTGAAATTGTTCTGTGCACATAAATCCTTCCTTTTAAATTATGAACCACAGTCCACTCGTATTGAAATTGAAACTAGGTGAATGAAATTCGAGGACCAGAACTTATTACATAGGATTTGCCATACGGGATCCTGGTCTATCTTGAATACCTAAAGGGACTGTGAACAAAAGCTACACAGGTACGGTGTTAGCACTGACCCCACGGATCCTGTGGCCGCAGATGTAAACCCTTGCCTCTCGCCCACAGGCCTGAACCCCCCAACCCAAGGCGAGCTGCAAAACCACGTGCATCAAATGTGGCCTGCCCTGCCCTCCCCACTCCCTAGCTATTCAGAGTTGCTCCCCCTCCAAGGGCAGTGTGGGAATTGAAATCACCTGCTCCTGTGGTATTACTCTTTTGTGTGATGAATGATGTCGTTTGATTAACTAGTTTGATACAAGCTAACCTCTAAGAGAAGGAAAACGGAGGCCTCTCACCTGCAGAGTGCAGTCCATCCCCAAATCCATAGCTTTTATGTACCTAATACAAATTTATAATTTAGAGATGTGCCCAGGAACAGCCCTCAGAAATGATGTGCAAGGAACTCTGAGATTCTAGGAAAGGATAGATCAAAGTGACCACTCACGGCAAGACCCCTCTGTGTCTGGCCTTCTCCCTCCCTCCTCTCTCGCTCTCTAGCTTCCTGAGGGGTCCCACCTGCAAATGGCGATTGGGCGTCCCAAACTGTCAGAAAGACTGTTGAAGGGACAGATGCTTTTTGAGAAGCAGATTCAGAGAAATGGCCCAGAATCTCCTGAGTTGCCCCCAGCAGTGCTAGAGCTGCTGGGATTCGCCTCCCCCCGGCCCGACACACCAGGATATCTCCTGCCATCAGGCTCTGGTGGATTCCATAAAGAATAGGAGGCTGTGGCCAGGTGCCACCCGGCCTGGCAAACCGGTAGGAACAGGGACAGTGTTCTCTACAGAGAGATCAACGCAACAGGAATCAGGTTACCGGTCCAGCCTGTCAGGAGACAGTAAGATGGCGCAGAACACCCACCAACAGAATCTGGGAGTTCCATTCTTATCTGCCTTTGATTATATTAAAACTTTCTATTTCCATAACAATTTGGGTATTTTCTGTGTATTCCCATCTATGACTTCATTTCACTCGAAGACAAATAGCACCAAAAGTGCAACAAGACAATGGACATAAAATATCTGTATGTGCGCACTGCTGGGGAAGGACCGGGCGACCAGGAGGTGCTCGTGGACGCTGCACACCTAGACCACAGGGCTGACCGTGACGTCACCCAGCAGGGCACAACTGCTCCGCATCCCAGCAGCGCCCTCGCAAAGGCAGCTCATTTGTGGATGTCTTTTGAGTATTGTGGGACCGGAGTTTGCTCCTACTTTGGAAGAATCGTCGGAGTTCTGGTTTAAAGCCTCTGGGGCTTTCTTGAACATCCCTTTCATTTTGCTGTTTGACTTTCCCTTGAGCCCTAGTCTCAGAGGTAAACCAACAATGGGGAGGGTAGAGGGAATTTTGAAACAAAAAATTTTAAAAGATTCATGTGACTTTCTCCTGGTTACTCTCTGGACATTCTGTAAACTCCAGTAGCATCCCATTGCAAACAGAACGTATTTTTTCTCACTCGGTGAGTAGACATCATCTTACAAACCGCAGAAAGGAAATGCCTAAAGGTTAGTTCACACTGGCTTTGCATTCAAGTCGGAGTTCCCCCGTCTATTTTGCCACATGGCCAAGATCATAGCTCGTGGAAGACTGGCTATGGCTAATCTCCTTGAAGGGGTAAAGTAAAGAAGTTAGATGCCGTCCAGGAAAAGAAAGCTGATGGAGGAGTGGCTGAACGGCCTGGAAGCTCTGCTTTGGAGAGCTGTCGACACACGATGCTATTACTTTCAGTAGCAAGACTCCTACCACCACGCTGAGTTATCACAAAAGGACTCCATCCCATATCTGAAAAGGACTGTTTTGGCAATTTGGGATCAACATAAATTATGTGGCCCACAAGTAATTTCTAATTTATCTTTTACGTTATCCTAGGATCTAGAGTTAACGTGTTATCTTGATCCCAACACACTCACAATTTTAGCTTTGCAAATAGAGAGAGGGAAAAAGAAATGAGAAGAGGGGAGCTGGTCTCTTTATGAGCAGCAAATTGACTACGCCAGGCGGGACGTCTGCGCCCCAGGACCCTGAGTCCCATCACAGCTGGGTGGGTAATGACGGGGTGTGGGAAGAAGCCTCTTATCCCTAGGCATGATCCTGTCATCAGGCAGGGAGTCAGCGAGCAAAGCAGGAGAGCTTATACTCCTCGGGGAACCCGAGCTTGTCATTTAAGGAACGAGGAAAACCCAAGCTTCTCTGTCTCTCTTTTGCCTTCATAAACCAGGGGAGAAATGATCGGGTTTTGAAGTTGATAGGTTTCAGTCTACATGGCTCCTCACTGGTTGAGGGCAACAAAATCCTGGTTGCTCGAGGGATCGCCACTGTCTCTGAGCTGCCTAAACCGTGTGGCTGGAAATCAGAGGAGGAGGAAGGAAAATTCCAGCAGGAGGTAGTTCTGTGTTCTAATGATGAAAGCGCAGTGCCATTCAGTTGTACTTATGCAAATACTTATCCTCTAAAACGTTCCAGGGCGATGGAAGGCCAACATATCCCTGGCGAGGGGAAGGACCAGACTAGGACCAGAACCCCAGGAGTCCCGGGAGAAAAATGGTGAGGTGGAAAATTTACATTTGTTGCTTCGACCATTTTTCCACCATCGTGCATAAAACAGGTGAGTGATTTGAAGAACAGTAAAAGTGACAGGAATGGCCCGTGATGAGCCTGACGCAGGAAGAAGCAGAGGACTGTAAGGGAGTGGAGAGGAAAGGAGTGTGCCGGCATGTTTCCGCTGAGGCTTTCCGGAGGTGCTGGGGCCGGTTTGCGGGGTGGGCGGGGGGATATCTTGAATTATTCAGCAACCACCATGAAGACTGCCACAGCAGTAGGCCCAGCCACCGAAAGGAAGACTCAGAGGTGCCAGGTGGGATTTATGTCCAGGCAGGGGGGGTCACATGTGGCTATGTTTTTTATTGCGGTACACTTGGGCCTCCCACTGCTGTGGCCTCTCCCGTTGCGGAGCACAGGCTCCGGACGCGCAGGCTCAGCGGCCATGGCTCACGGACCCAGCCGCTCCGCGGCATGTGGGATCTTCCCGGGCCAGGGCACGAACCCGTGTCCCCTGCATCGGCAGGCGGACTCTCAACCACTGCACCACTGGGGAAGCCCTGATTAGCTTCCTTGATGATGAGGGCAAGTACAGAAAAACGAACATTGCAATTTGAAAGAACTGCTTTGAATTCTTTATAAAAGGCAGTTTGAGTCAGGCAGGAGTTTGAGAAAAGAAAATTAAACGTATTTTCTTGTTCCTGTTCCTGCCCGGGAGATTCTCCCCAGGCGAATCTACAAGTTCCTGCATAGAATGAGGGGTTGATGGGTACATCTACTTCGTCATCGCAATAATATCTAAATCCTTCAACAAAAACCAAGCTAAGCCTGAATAAAGCTGGAAACCCCTTAACCCCCTTCAGATTCTTCCCCTTAGTCTTCTGGTCCCATTGCCTTGCTGTACTGGGGACTGGAGATTCAAATCAAAGACGTAATTCCTGCCTTCACTGGGCTGACGTTCTGACTACAGATATGCAGAGGGCACATACAGGTCTTTCTTTAGTTTTCCCTGTTATGCTGTCAATTTAGTAGAAATCCTTGCTCAAGAGACACACAGCAAACCACTAGTGACAGAAGAGTAAGAACAGGTTGGGATTCCTGCTTCCTACACTGTTTTTTGCTATTTGAACCCAGATGATCTTGTCCTGCCCTCTAATGCCTCTTCCTACCACCTACAGATTGTGCACCATATTGCAAATCTTTTTCTGGAAACTCTTTGGTTAACCCAACATAATAAAAATATTCACTACATTTGGGCAATTCCCTGACCATCCAGTGGTTAGGACTCAGCGCTTCCACGGCAGCAGGCCCAGCTTCGATCCCTGGTTGGGGAACTAAGATCCTGCAAGTCATGCATGTGGCCAAAAAAATAAAAAGATCATTCTGTTAAAAAAAAAAATCACTAAATTCATTTATTTTCTTGTGAAAGAATTAAGTAGCCTTATCTTTCTGGGGTAATATCCAGTGAGATTAATGAAGACCAAAAAAATCTCAGGGGACCCTAAAGAAAACAATTTTTTTAAAGTCTGTTAACTCCACTACAGCAGATGAAGTTTTATATGCCTATCTTCTCTAGGGTTTCTATTATGTAAATCTAACTCAGCTGATATGGGTACTTTCTGGGTTTCGGGGGCCTGATTTTCAAAACCATTCTGCATTCATACTCTCCCTTAAATAGAACCCCTGCCGTGGAGGACGAGAGGTAGTTTTGTAGGGATACAAAAATCTTTCATTAGAACATCTGCTCCACATAGAGTTTTTTCCAATCCTAGAAATTATTCCAGGAACAATTATAACCAAGTCTGGAGAACCGAGTCATTTCTATATTAAAATGTAGGCCAACTTCTGAGCATCAGTTCAAAGACAAAGTTGTTCACAAGTGGCCTGTCATGGGCTGTCGGACAATTGAATCTATCAACCTTTCACTTATTAAACAACGACAACCAAATTATCCACTGTATTTTTAATACTAACACTGGGCTAAAATAATGGCCAGATGTTCATCACTTTAAATCTCCAAATACCATTTATGTGATCTTATTTCCTTAGAGTAACTCTTAAAAGATGATACCATAGTGACTCTGTCGGTTCTTCTTTTAATTGCATGAAATTTTTGGCAAGTATTTCTGGTAGGGCTGAGCCCACTTCCTAATTGGGGTTTAACCCTTCCTCTTTCTCAGTTCCATTCAAGATTTAGGGGAGACACACAGTGAGGAAGGAACTATCGTAAGTGCCAGAAATATGCAATAAACTAGAGAAAGAGAGTCCTTCCTGCCCAGAGTTTCCTGTTCACTCTCTCCTTTTTTTTGCTCTTTGTACCTCTCTGCTTTTCTCAGACTGTTTCTGTCTCTCCGTCTTTGTCTCTCTCTCATCACGAATGAACTTCCCAATCAACAAATCCAATGGTGATCCTTTTCTTACTTATACAACACTGAACTCATTATGTCCATCCTTCTTAAAATCTGCTGGTTTTCTCATGGCCCTCAACTCATTTCTCATCCTTCACTCTCTCCTCATTGATCCCAAACCAAGACATGGAAGCCACCTTGTCTCTTTCTTCTTATCTCTTTCACCTCCTATAATGAAATGTTCACTAAAATTAACTGTAACCTTCCAAAGCCCTTCTTGATCTATGCTTTCTCTCCATCCCACTGCGACTGCCTCAGCTATAGTTCTCATTCGTTCTCACTCAGAATTTGCAGTAGGCAGATGGTCTTCCTGCTGGCGATCCCTTCATTCTGATCCATCCCTTTGTGTCACTTAAGGGATCTTTGTAAAATAGGAAGCATTCAAATTCCTCCTACTTAAAAGTCTTTCAGTGGCACCTTACTCATTCCCTGCAGATAAAATTCAATCTCTTCCATGTAGCGTCTATACATGACCCTTTGTGATCTGTGTCCTGCTGGCTTTTGCAGCTGCATGTACCTCATATTCTTGAGCCCACTCAACTATCCCTCCCCAAGCACCGCGACCTCATGACCCCTCTCCTTTACCTGCGTCCTTCATCGGTAACACCTGTACCTCCCTTTTCTCCATGGAAGTTCCTCATCAAGACTTAGCTCCATATTACCTTTCACCTCTGCCAAGAAACCATCATGATTCCTTCTCTCCCTGCCCTCCTCCTCTCACATAATTTTATTGTGCCATTTACCTCATTGCATTTAAATATTTTCACATCTCTCTCCCACAGCATATTGGAAGTTATGCGAAGGTAAGTTATGTTTTGGATTTTCTTTGTATTCCTAGCTTCTAGCACCACGCCCCACAAATAATCCTCTCTCATGAATCAATGGCTAAGGGAATGCTGACCTTCATCCTCCTCCCAGGGCTGGGTTCAGCACAGCTGACTGCCAGTCCTTCTAGAATTTTCTAGGCGTGTGTTCTCCAAAACACTGTTTTCTCTTCTTATCTCCCCATACCTCTCTGGACCATCCTTTATCCAGATCCTCTGATGATTCCTAGTCTTTCTCTTATTCCTGTAATAGTTGACATTTCAGTGATTTCTACATTGGTTCTTTCCTTTTCTCCCCTGCATCCTTTACCTGTATGGTGTATTGAGACCTTTGCCTGTGAACATAGTCTGAGATGTAACCAGCATTACCATCAGCCAGAGGCAACCAGCCCTGAAGTGGCGCTTCTCTGATGTTTCCTTCTATTCTCAGAGGTGTTTCGCCAGCAATGAGGTATGTTTTCAGTTGTTCATGGCACGATGAATACCTATATTTTTATACATATTCTAGATTGAATCAAATTAGTATCTTTTTGCCATTCATGAGGAATCAGTTAATCAAAGGTCTAAAGAGGTTTCAAGACCATAATAACCATGGAAATATACAAAGCTTATGTACATCAGAACATGGACCTAAGAGACTTCAGACAGAAAGTATAAACAGGCCACCTTACTTTCTATGTCTGTTTAGGAGGCTGTTCATGGCAAATCATAGCGATTATACAACGCTTAGAATTATACCTCCTTTTTAAAATGTACATCCTACTGCCTTGGCTGCACCTGACTGATAAGGTGTGAGGGATTTCACTGGAGTCCAGAGTCCAAAACCAGGCAACTGCTTAACTCTGGTGGCGATAAAGCCCGCACAACACTGCCCTTTGGAGCCACCCTCTCCCAGAAGGACACCTTCACTCTCTCGGTGGTTGAAGCTATTTTACAGCTGATCTTTCACCAACTTCCTTATTGGTCCTCATTTGGTTAGAGGAGGCAAGCATCACGTCCACTCGTCGCTCAGTTCACAGCCTGATCGTTGGTAGTTTATTCAGCTTTGGCCTATGGTGCTCAGGCCTTGGCCTTAACGGAAAATTCTAGGATCTGAAAGGATAGGGGTTATTTCACAGTTCAGTGTATTACACCTGATGGACAGAGCCCAATTTACCATAACTTCTAATATTTTAGTGTGTGTGTGTGTCTGTGTCTGTGTGTACACCTGTTTTAAAGCAACATTTGCCCCATAACTACACAGCTTGAAGATAAAAGAAAATCACCAGTCCTCTCTCTGACTCACTAGAAATCGTCCCAGGCCCTGGCCGTACAGTCCTTAGCAGGGCTGATTTAATGCAATGATGAGGTCCCTGAATGTTCACTTCAGATGACCCATCTTCTCTTCCTAAATGTCCAGTGTCCTCCACTTTGCCCCAGAGCATTATATTTGAATTCTGACATAAAAATTCATGCTCTACAGAGCTGGGGGAAAAATAATTCCCTATAAGAACTCCATAGCACTCGTATCCTAACTCTCTGTTTGTCTTCAGCTGTCCAAACAAAGGGGGAACAGGCATCATTGGCCTCCTACATAACAGTCATCCCCCCACTCCCTCTTTTCTGTCACAAACCAGATTTGGGAGAAATGCCACCCCTCCTCCACATGGCCATACATCTCCCCTCCCCTGAACGGTGATGACTGGGTTTGAAAGATGTGATACAATCTTGGCCAAGGAAGGACTTCCCTAGTGGTGCAGTGGCTAAGAATCTGCCTGCCAATGCAGGCAACATGGGTTCAAGCACTGATCAAGGAAGATCCCACATGCCGTGGAGCAACTAAGCCCGTGCGCCACAACTACTGAGCCTGCACTCTAGAGCCCGTGAGCCACAACTACTGAGCCTGCGAGCCACAACTACTGAAGCCTGCATGCCTACAGCCCGTGCTCCACAACAAGAGAAGCCACCGCAGTGAGAAGCCCGCGCACCGCAATAAAGAGTAGCCCCTGCTCGCTGCAACTAGAGAAAGCCTGTGCACAGCAACAAAGACCCAATGCAGCCAAAAATTAATTAATTAATTTTTTAAAAGACTCATACATAGATACCTTGTTTTTCTCTGGGTGCCTCATGTGACATGACATTTATTTTGAGATGTATTAAAAAGTAACAGACATCAATAGACATGAACGTTATATTTTGGTGACGGTAATTCTAAGAGACAAGAACTTATGTGAAGTAAACATATCTATTTAACATTCATTATTAATGTCTTTGATTAAAGCTAACCATTATGAAGCTTTGAAATTAACACAAAGGGAAAATTTAAATTTATAGAATAATAATGGGTCTAATTGGATTACGGATTAAGGGAAGTAGCCCTGACTAAAGGATTATCCAATCTTAATATCCTGATTGATGGTGTTGGGTGTGGGAAGGAGCAAGGTCCAGCTTCCCAACCTCAGGACAGATCCGGTTCTCTAGCTCTACATGTGGCTAAAATCACCCACCAGGATAGAAAGAGCAACTGATGTGTGACAAGGAGGCCGAAACCCCAAGCAGCCCCGTGGTGGACCTGCCATGACCTCACTTCTCTTAGGCAACAAGTTGAACTCTTTGGTTCAGAAGCCCTTCAGTTAGAGACCCTTCTTCTCGATGGTGCTGACTGGTTGCCCCCATCCCAGGAAGGAGTCTCTAGGCCTAAGGCGTTCAGAAGCCCAGGAGGTCTGAGGACGGGACTTGCTAACTGTTGGATCAACTCTAGGGCGTCTCGTTCTTTTACTTCTCTGTGGGTAAAAGACTTAATGGAATGTGCACCTCCTTCATGCCCTGCTCTCCCCCCACTTCTGTCCTCTTTCCATGCCCTCCTACTTCTTGGCCAGCTTTATTCTCTCTGATCACGACAGGGGGCAGCCTGGGTGTCCCTATGCCCAAATCCTCCTCGAGGCCACTGACTCTCCCTCACAGCAGGTGCTGTTTTCCTACAGAGGCTCATCACCCTGAAGGCACCAGCCCTCTCCACTTTCACTCAGTGACAGTCCTACTTGAGGGAAAATGACACCCCTTGCAGTGATGGTTAATTTCCTGTGTCAGCTTAGCTAGGCCATGATACCCAGGCTTTTGTCAAACACGAGTCTGGATACTGCTGTGACGGTATTTGTTAGATGTGATTAACATTTAAATCAGTAGACACTGAATAAAGCGGATCACGTCGAGGGGCCTCGTCCAATCAGTTGAAGACCTTCAGAGAAAAGCACTGTGGTCCCCTGAGGAAGAAGGAATTCTGCCCCCAGATGGCCTTCAGACTTCAGCTGCAACATCAGCTCTTCCCTGGGTCTACACTACATTGCAGGTTTGGGACTTGCCAGCCTCTACAACTGCATGAGCCAATTCCCTAAAATAAGTTCAATCTCTCTCTCTGTGTCTCTCTCTCTCTCTCTCCACACACACAGACACACACACACACACACACACACACACACACACACACACACACACATACACACATACCCCACATCCTATTGGGTCTGTTTCTCTGGAGAACTCTGATATACCCCTAAACGCACAAATCTAAGGCCTCCTAAAACTGAAAGAGAGAATCCATAGAACCAACCTATTTTCTGGCACGTTCGTGACCCACCTGGTTTTTATGCCCCACCACTTACATGGACTGCTTTATGAGCGATCGTCCAGAGGAACTTTAAGGTCTCCCTGGAGTAACCACCTGATTGCAATGAGACTGAGCTAAGAAATTTGATTTTATGTCTAAATTAAATTTTCAAATACGATGGTTTACTAAAGCTGCTTCCTCTCTCTGGACTGTTTCTTTGGTTGTTCTAAAACTTGCATTTTGTCTCTCTGTTCTGTTGTAAAGAACAATTCCTCCTGGTTTTCTGTAAAATTGTCCTCGTTGGTCTTAGTGCTTTGCCTTGTGTCTGTAACCTTTTTCATTTTTAAATTTGGTATAAAGTCTGGCACATAATAGGGTCTCAATATGTATATTGAGACTTGAGAATGTTTAAGATAGATACATAAACCTTCTTATAGATGAAACATCTAGGATTTTATAGGAGAAAGAGGCCTGGGACTTTTTTCTTCCATTTTAAAATTTATTCTAACACTGAAGAAAATTATTGAAAGGGTAGAATCATCTGTGTTTGCTCTGTCCTAATATATTCTTCTAATTATTCTAGGATGTCCAGGGACTTTTAGGAACTGAAACACCAACTAAAAGTCAATATTAGGAACTGTTTTCATCTCATGCTCCATGATTAATAGGGGTTGGGATATTTTCGTTGCTGCCGACTCAGACTTGCCCACCAAATCATGGGATGGATGATACGGTGGGGACGCCTCAACACACCTAATGGATCAGACATAACAGAAATGGATTCCTTGCTCACATAATCTTGGTCCAGGTTGGGTTCGGGTCCTAGCAGGAGGAAGGGTGGGTAAGGAGGCTCTGCTCCACACTGTCATTCAGGGAAACTGGCTACTAGGTTTCTATCATCTTTAACAGGTTGCCCTGGATATTTCCATATAGGGCAAAGCAAAGAGCTGGGAGGGCCACTCACGGCTGGTTTTATAGCTCAGACTTGGAAGAGGTGCCCATAACTTTCATTCATGTCTCATTGGCTAAAACTCGGTCACATGGACATACACTCACTCCTGCAATGGAGACTGAGAAATGAACCAAACCGTGTGCCCAGGAAGAAGCAGAAGTAGTTTGGTGAACAGCCAGCCCGTCTGCGATTTTAAATCAGAGTAACCACTAAGAATTTTTACAAACACTATCTGGACAATGACGTATGAGCCAAACATATTTGAGGGCTGAGTGTAGCCCAGGGGCCTCCAGTTTACAACTCGGCACTGTATAAAATGGGAAGCACCATTTTTTTAACTGAAGTATAGTTGACATGAAATATTATCAATAGTTTTAGGTGAACAACATAGTGATTTGACATTCCTGTACCCTAAGAATTGATCACCACAATAAGTCTAGTAACCATCTGTCACCATACAGTTATTTCAATATTATTGATTATATTCCCTATGCTGTACATTACATCCTGTGACATTTCTTTTATAAATAGAAGTTTGTACCTCTTAATCCCTTTTACCCATTTTGCCCTTTGCCCACTACCCCTCCCCTCTGGTGACTACCAAGTTTGTTCTCTGTATCTAAGAGTCTGTTTCTGTTTTGTTTTTTAGATTCCACATTTAAGTGAAATCATATGGTATTTGTCTTTCTCTGTCTTGCTTATTTCACTAAGCAAAATACCCTCTAGGTCCATCCATGTTGTTGCAAATGGCAAGATTTCATTCTTGTTAACGGCTGAGTAATATTCCGTCACTCATCTTCTTTATCCATTCATCTGTTCATGGACACTTAGGTTGCTTCCATATCTGAGCAATGCTGCTATGAACATTGGGGTTCATGTATCTTTTTGAATGAGTGATTTTGTTTGATTCAGATAAATACCCAGCAGTGAAATTGTTGGATCCTATGATAATTCCATTTTTAATTTTTTTAGGGACCGCAATACTGTTTTCCATAGTGCCTGCCCTAATTTACATTCCCATTAACAGTGCACAAGTGTTCCCTTTTCTCCATATCCTCCCCAACACTTGTAATTTGTTCTCTTTTTGAGGATAGTCATTCTGACAGGTGTGAGGTGATATCTCATGGTGGTTTTGATTTGCATTTCCCCTATGATGAATGATGTCAAGCATCTTTTTGTGTGTCTGATGGCCATCTGTATGTCCTGTTTGGAAATGTCCATTCAGATTCTCTGCCCATTTTTTAATTGAATTATTGTGGGTTTTTTTTTTATTGAGTAGTGTGAGTTCTTTATATATTTTGGATATTAACCCCTTATCAGATATATTACTTGCAAATATCTTCTCCCATTCAGTAGGTTGCCTTTTTTTTGTTGATGGTTTTCACAAAACCTTTTTAGCTTGTTGTAGTCCCATTTGTTTAATTTTGCTTTTGTTGCTCCTTCCTGAAGAGACAGATCCAAAAAATATTGCTCATATTGATGTCAAAGAGTGTACTGCCCAAGTCTTCTTCTAGAAGTTTTATGGTTTCAGATCTTACATTTAAGTCTTTAATCCATTTATTTTGTATATGGTATTAGAAAGTGGTCCAGTTTTATACTTTTGCAGATAGCAGCCCAGTTTTTCCAACACCCTTTATTGAAGAGACTGTCTTTTCCCTACTGTATATTCTTGGCTCCTTTGTCATAAGTTAATTGACCATATAAGTGTCGGTTTATTTCTGGGCTCTCTATTCTGTTCCATTTATCTATGCATCTGTTCTTGTGCCAGTACCATACTGTTTTGATTACTATAGCTATGTAGTATAGTTTGAAATCAGGGAGTGTGATACCTCCAGCTTTTTCAAGCACCATTATTATTAGCTAAGATGTAATTCTTTGGGATATTGAGATATTACTTGGGATATTGAACTCACTTAAAGTGGCAAATGATTGCTTTAGAATGTAGTGGGTTTCTTTTAACCTTTCATGCTTTTCATATGAAAGCTTCTCTAATTCTTTTATTATTTTCGACATGATTTTCTGTACCACTGTCATTTGAAGGGCAGCACGCAGGAAAGTATTCCTGCACCACATCTCTCTCGTATGTTGCTCCAAACCTTCTAATAGTAATCACCGGCCACCTCCTCTCACTCTTGCCCCAGATGATTTTCTTCTTGGAACCACGCTTGCCGAAATCTTTTCTAACACACTGACTGGGCACAGGGTTTCTGTCTGGCTGGTTAGGTGAGATGAGATAGTCACTTCTGTGCTTGCCCAGCAACCTCTCAGATTACCCCTCCTCATCCCACTTCTGTCCTTCTCTGCAGCAGTGGGTGCAGCATTCAGCTCCTCTAAATCTATTCTACTTGGGAAATACCAGCAGGAAAGAAAAGGAGTTACAGTTGAAAGGAAAGGAAATGCTAAATGTAAGTTTAATTTCTAATCACTTGAAAACCTCTGCCTCACCCACTCTTTAACAAATGAATAGGTGACTTTGTTTAAGGCCTGGATCAACTTTAAAGCAGCAAAGAATTGCTGAGGAAAGAGAAGTGTTTACTCTAGATTCCAGTGAAGTGGACCAGTGCCTCATGGACACAACCAAAAAGAATGAAGGTTTTTTCCCTCAAGAAGCCCATAGTCCAGAGGAAATAAAAACACATGCATTTTTTTTAAAGCTTGGGTTACTAGGGATATATTGACAGGTTAAAAGGATAAATGAAAAAATAAATCTTGAGGAAGATGTAAATTCTTGATCAAAGTCTCATGCTGAAAAAACGTCTAAAATAGGGATGGCCCCCACTGGGGGGAATAATGGTAGATTCAACTAGCCAGGAGGGCAACATATCAATATGTATAAAATCTGTAAGCATATTTCCTTTATCCAAATAACTTTATTTCTGATCATTTGTCTTAAAGAAATGATAGGGTGGAAACGTGTGTATGTAATTCATTTGATTACAGGGTGGCGTATAATGGGAAAAATTGGAAACACTTGAATATTCATTTGTAAGCGTGATTAAATTATGGTACACATATATAAACAAATGCTACGTAATTATTTTAAAACATGAGGCAAAACTATATGGGTTCAAATTTAAAGACATCTACTATTTACAGTGAATGAAAAAAGGAGATTAATTAAGCATATTATAATCCTAATTAGAGAAAATGATGTTTATAAAGGCATTGGGCTGTCCAAAGTGATACTTACTAAATTATGTATCGTATTAAGTAGAGGGGGTTTGAGGAATTGGCAGAGTTATAATTTTAGCATCATCCTCATTATACTCACCATCATCATTAGCATCATTGTCATTTGGGGGACACATCCTAGGGATCAGATGATTTACATATGTTACCACACTAAATCCCTATGACAACTCTATGTTAGGTATTATTATTCAGAATTTAAATATGAAAACAATAATGTAAAGAAAGGTAACTTGCCCAAGGTCTAACAGTTAGTGAGATGCAGAGCTGGACTCAAACATCTCTGCCTGACTTAAAAGCTCACACTCTTTTCAAAACACCATAAATACATAAGATATGTTACCCACTTTCAAAACAGTAAGTTTATAATCTAATGGGGCAGAAGAGGAAAAAAATATATATATAACTGAGAACGATAATGATGATAATAATTACTAAAACTTATTTAAGTTTTACTGTTTACCAAACTCTATTCTAGGTGTTTTATATTTAATCACATGTTTGAACTTTATGGCAACTATGTGACAGGTACAGTTAGTATCCCTACTTTACAGAAAAGAAAACTGAGGCCCAGAGAAGGTCAGAAACTTTCTCAAGTTCACACAGTTTCAGGACCTTTCTGTTTAGCTACTCCATTTACACCACCTCCGAAAGTAGCATAAGAAAAGAACCAATGAATTTTCATGAGACATCAAGGGACAAGATTACTTCCAAATAAGGACTGGTAAACTCTGTGAGGTTGGGGACCTTGTCTGCCTGTCCCCCTGTGTTTCCAGAGCCTAAAACAGAGCCTGACAAGAAGCCCCGCCATAAATGTTTGCTAGATGAACTAAGCATCACGGAGGAAGCGTTTCCTCAGAACCGTACAGAACTGTGAGATTTGGGTGAGGGTGGAGGGAGTGGGGAGGGGTGGGAAGGCTGATGAAGACACACGTTTCAGACAGAAGAAACTCTGTGAGTTCATACTGAGGCGGTGAAGGGTGGGTACTGCAGGGGAGAAATTAAAAAGGGATGTTTGCTGAATGTTCAAGCACATGAAAGGGCCTATGGAAGATGAGTTTGGAAGTTAGGTTAGCACTAGGTGATAAAGGGCCTTGATGGCAGGCAAAGGAGCTTGGATTTTAGTTAGGAAATAAAGAGGGATTTGTTATGAATTTTTTTTTAGCAAAATCTTGACAGACACAAAATTGAATATTAGTTAACATCCAGCAAGATCAAATGAAGGGGAGAGAAGCCAGGAACAAGAGACCAACTAAGGGCATCATCTAATGGTACAGATGAGAGACTGAGAATCCAAGCTAATGAGGTCACACTAAAGATGGAGAAGGGGAAAGGACGCAAAAGATATTGAGAATGTAGAATTGGTAAGTCTCCTTGGATCCTGTCTATGAGTTTGGCATTGTGGTTTTTTAAAAATGGCTGCAAATTCTCTGACTTCCTTCCACTGGAGACAGGGCCTACGTCTGTTCCTCTCGAACGTGAGCAGAGTGAGTCAGAAGAGACACTGTGTGACTCCCAAGGCCAGGTCGTAGAAGCGCATGTGGCTTCCAGATGGCCAGACACCACATTAGAGGTTTGACTACCCTGAGACCACCCTCTGGAGAGGCCACGTGGAGAACTCCAGTCCATCATCCCAGCTGACCCCAGCCTCCCAGCTTCCCCACCAAACGCTAGAGCCTGTGAGTAGAGCCTCCTGAGCCTGTCTGCCAGTCGAGCACCACAAAGGGCTGCGCTCAAGGCAAACAGAGGTAGAAGAATCGCCCAGCTGAGCCCTACCTGAATTCCTGACCTACAGTATCAGGAAGTATATTAAAATTATTGTTCTTTTAAGCCCCTAAGTTTGGGGAGTGATTTGTCACATAGTGATAGGTAACTGGAACATAGGGCAGTAGTGTAATTTATCACCCAAACCAGCACATGTTGGGGAATGCAAGTAGGTGTTAGTAATTATGGCCAAAGAAGGGCTTAACTAGAGTATGTTTATCCTATCTGTAAACTTCATTATTGTAACAGCAGCACCTAGCATTGTATATAAGCACACCTTTATTGATCAAATAAATCCATTTCTTTTTCTTTCTTGTAAATGTATAACTTCAATAAGGTTTACAAATCTCAAGGGCACAGTTCAGTGAAATTTTAAATACAGATAGACCCATGTAACCACTACCCAGATCAAGATATAGAACATTTCCATCTATCCTGAGGTCTCTCTTGTGCCCCCTGCTAGCCTACTATAATCCACCCAAAGGTAGCATTATTTTCACCTCTAACACCGCAAACCAGTTTTGTCTGTTGATGAACTCCATAAAAATGGAATCATAGAGTATGTACCCTCTGAAACTGTGTCTGTGAAAGTCATTGTGTGGTCAGGCCACTCAAGATGACTGTTCTCTAGCTCTCTGTAAATTCCCTGCTCAACCAGGCCCTGCTTCACTCACATGACTATCCAATCCTCTTAATTATAGGGCTTAATTAGCCTTTGGTAACTGAGTCCATCTGACGTCAATTCCCCATACTTCTCCCCCGAGTAGTGAAGATTGCTGCCATGACCTGCCCGCCCGCCCGTGCGCCTGCCTGCCTGCCATCTGCTGTAAGCGGTAGGGTGTCGCTCCAAGATTGTGTAAGGTCCCCCGTGCAGCAAGCCTGTCTCTGTCTCTGTCTCTGTCGCTGTCTCCGGGCTCTTTCTTCAGTCTCAAGGCTGGGCAACACAAAGCTTTTGCAATTGCAGCCCAGCAGTCATCCATGTTGTATGTAGCAGTAGTTCTTTTTCATTGCTATGTAGGATTCCATTGTATCCCTATGTCACCATTTATTTATCTTTCCTACTGTTGATGGAGCTCTGGGTTAACTACTCTTTGGACTATTATGAATAATGCTGCTATAAACGTGTTTGCACATCTCTTTTGATCTATCCACGGACAACTCAATTACATCATCCTTTTTTCTAACAAACGTTTGGAAACCACTAGCTCATTATATTTGTTTACTTGATCAATATCTGGCAAGAATACCTTAAAAATTTTACCAATATACACTAAGTGATTATTAATTTACCTGCTACTCTTTCACTAAGTGGTCCCTTTAGCCCAGTATTCTCAGAAGGGGGGATGGGAATTTTAATTGAGTTATCTTCAAAACACCTTTGTCAATGTTAATTGTCCCAAGTTAATTACGTATAGAGCCTACTTTCACTCTCAGAAATGCCCCTAAGGTTTGGATCATAGGTTTTACCATCACGAGAGTTTCTCCACTCTAGGCAGGATTCACACTGAGTGAGAACATGCTTTTCTTTTATAAAGTGGAAGAAACATGATAATGACCATAGAGGTGATTTGCGTGTGTGTTCTCAGGAAAATTAATTTTAGGAGAAAGAGCATATGTGGAAATCAAACATCCAAATGTTATTCCCTTAAAGTGTTTTTGTCTGTGGACCACCTGGAAAATCTTTCCCATCCCCAAAAGTACTTGGGTCCCAGTTCCTAGATAGCTGATTGAGTTCACCTGAAGTAGAACTCCCCTGGATATCAGACAATTGAATTTACTAATTAAAAAAATGAACTGTTCAGGAACTTAAACTCATTAATTATAGGAAAAGAAGTCCTTAAACAAGAGCCTTTGTTCAATTGCTAGACTTTTCGAAAAGTCATTTGTTCATTTATCCAACAAATATTTCTTGAGCACCAAGTATGGACCAGGCATGGAACTAGGCTCTGAGAGGACAGCAGTGGACAGGGCCGGCATTTCCCCACGTGTGGGAGTTTACAGTCAGTCAATGGAAAATGCCACAAATAAGGAGGGTTGATGAAGAGTCCAATAGAAGGAACTCTGAGGAGAGACTTTCCAGTCAATCTTAAAGGACATTTTCATTGCTTTGGTTTACAACTTAAAAGATGTGTCGTATTCAAGTGTATATAAATGTATGTTTAAATGTAATTTGCTAATTAAAGCCATCAACCCTATAACAGATGAAACATTGCTGATTCACGTGGACCCCAGATCCTGCAATGTCACTGTTTAGAGCCCTGTTTGCATTTCTGTTGGGGTCTCTCATTGTGTATTGCCTGTCAGTAAACTTGATAGACACATTCAAATTTTATACGTTTTACTTTTAAAGTTAGGAAGAGAGTAATATTTCACATATTAACACTTAAAATCAAAGCCATGGTGTTTCATTTAGATTTACACATTATGATCCTTCACAGAGCTATAAACAGAACTCTGGTTCATTAAATTGGTAATGACTCTTCCCTGCTGAGAACATTTATTTCCATTTAGTTGTTAGCCACAGTCCATTCCTACTCATAAGCAAAGGGACCTCTGGTGAGTTGTTATCTGAGGTTTGCCAAAAAGTTTGTTTCAAAGTAACTGTCCCTGTTAGCCTGTAGAGTTCTATGAAGAAACCAACAGTGCAATTGTGTGTTTCCAAGAGCCAGTGATTCTGAAATCATCTAACATGTCTGGCACATAAATGTTCGTAAAATCTGAATGGCAGATAAAATTTCCTTTACCATTGCAAGTGTATTGGCCAGAAGACCAATATATTGAGCTTCTATCAATCTAAGTGAGATTGTATTATTTAATTTTCCAGTTGCCTAACAAGGACTCAAGGGAAGGGGAGAGAATAGCCCTTTCCTAAAACCTCTCTTCCTTAAAAGCCTGATTAGAAGAGGAAGCTGGGACTGTTCAGGGGTGTTGAAAAAAATCACTTATTAGAAATGCCTCATAGACCCAGAGCTGCACCTTGAACTCCCTTTTTCCAGTCTCTCAAGTGACTCCCTTTTTCAGTCCCTAGAGAACTAAAAGTTTTGCTCTCACTAAAATTTTTTCCAGTCGTTGGGTTTCTGTGGACTCTGCTGAAACAGATTCCTGACCACATCTGGGCTCCATGGGTGCTGTGATCTATTAGTACTGTCTGCCACAGGCATAGCAGGGAGGACAGGCAGGACAGATGGCATGTATTTGCCATTTCTGTGCTCCACAGTGATGTTTCTGGCAACCAGTTGGGTAAACTTCAAAGTTCAGGAAATTAGAATCATTCTCTCCCTAGTAGATGAGATTAGATGATCACACGTATCATTTGATGTCTCACCCCTCTCTCCTTTAGGTGAGTCATCCAAAAAGCAATTCATTTACTGCAACTGGTCTGGATATTTTTTTCCTTAAATAAGGCTGCAACATTTATTTTTAACGGAAAAAGATCTTAAATTGATTGAAGTGTCTTGTAGCTTTTTAACTAAAAGTCTATCCTCCAAAGTAATACAATTCCATGATTCAGAACATTTCATTAAAATACCAGTTCACACAATGTAAACCATCAATTAAACAGTTAATTGAACTGGCTGGTTACATTCACTTGTAACAGGCAGGGCCATTATGATCTCCAATTCTCAAGCCAGCCACTTAGGTTCCCTCCTGTTTCTTTCACTTCCTTCCCCTGTAGCTTTAGGCAAGTTGTTTAAATCCTCCAAGCTGTGTGTTCCTTACTGTAAAATGCATATGACAATGATTCCTTCTTTGCAGGCTGTTTTGAAGAAATGCTGAGATGACCCTAGTAAAGTACATGTGGCACGCTGAGTGAATATCATTATCACAGTTTAGAAAACCTTGGGAGGCTGAGCTTTTAGCTCCTTCCATGGCCAAGTGGAAATAGAATTAATTCGGTTGTCACAAACCATTTCACATCTCTTCTTTCTTCGGTGATCACAAACAACTGACTTCTGTTTTTGAAGGTTTTAAATACGTTTATGTTTAAGAATGTTCTACTGTGGAAGGTCCTAGAAGATCCAGATAAGTAAAGCCAAAGTGAGGTAGAAATTAAATTATATTTGAGCACAAAACACATTTGCAGAGACTGTAATGTTTGGAAAGATTCCTCATAGAATTTCTTTTTGTGGAATCTGTGGAATTTCTCATAGAAATTCTGAGATTCCATGGGCTTTCACAGGGGCAGAGAGAAGGACCAGAGATACAGCTCTAATTACTCAAAAGGGAATAACTATATTTAAAGGGTAACTATTCATTTACCTGGTAGCACCCACCTTGGCCTTCCTGCACATTTTTTTTTTTTTTTTTTTTTTTTTGCGTTACGCGGGCCTCTCACCGTTGTGGCCTCTCCCGTTGCGGAGCACAGGCTCCGGACACGCAGGCTCAGCGGCCATGGCTCACGGGCCCAGCCGCTCCGCGGCATGTGGGATCTTCCTGGGCCAGGGCACGAACCCGTGTCCCCTGCATCGGCAGGCGGACTCTCAACCACTGCGCCACCAGGGAAGCCCCTTCCTGCACATTTTATCTTACTCTCCCCATAACTACGAACTAGCCTGATGATGGATCAACCTATTTATTGTCTTAGGATATTTATGTGTAACTCTTCTTCTTTCAAACCTGTTGATCACTGTCTACGTTTACAATGTGGGAGGATGCTCCTGGGAGAAGCATACAAATATTAATGTCTGCTCATACCTGCTTTGTATAAAATAGGTTTACGTGAAGTACACACACTGCAAGTTCAACAGAGCAAAGGTTCGTATTCATTTTGTGGCATTATTTTTAATGTTAGTTTGGTTCATGTGTGTGTGTTTCTTAATCCGAAAAGGCCTTAATTTGTCTGTTCAGAACTCCAACTTGTTTTATTCTTCAAATGTAATGGCCTTCATCATTTCACTAAGTAACTTAAAAATGTGTTCACTTATGTTTAGAAATTAAAGAATCAGGTTACATTAACCTTAATAGTATCTTTTTTTAAAAATATAGTTGACTTACAAAGTTGTGCTAATTTCTGCTGTACAGCAAAGTGATTCAGTTATACATATATACATTCTCTTTTATATTCTTTTCCATTATGATTTATCATGGGACATTGAATACAGTTCCCTGTGCTCTACAGTAGGACCTTGTTGTTTATCCATCCTATATATAGTAGTTTGCATCTACTAATCCCAAACTCCCAATCCATCCCTCCTCCAAGCCCTCTCCCATCCTTAATAGCATCTTGATGTGTGTCGCAAGTTCACTTTTCCAGAATCAGATGCCGAGATGGAGTTTGGGTGCAAATTGTTTGTTAGCAATCCACACCTGTGAAAGGAAGGAAGTGGAAGTAGATTTGGTCAGAGAAAGAAGTAGAACCACAATGCAGGCTGGACGAAGAAGCCTTGGCCACAGTACGGGAAAGTCTGGAATGGGGGCTGACTGCCAGTGACCCACATCCAGCTGAAAGGGCCAGGCTTTCCCGACGAGTCACAGTCAGTCACCGACGCCCCAGGAAGGACATCACCCCAGCCAGGTGCCTGTCCACAGCAGGCAGGTCCCAGGGTGGCTGACAGCAGACTGTCCACTGAGCACACTCCCCGCAGCTGGGCAGCCCATCCTTCTTGCAGGGAACTGGGGGTGCGGCTGTGCGTCCATCACCAGCTTACTGTGGACACACTGTAAAACCAATGGCCTCCAGACTGAGGTAAGTAAAACTCATCCACTGGAGGCAGGAAAAAATATTAAGAACTTGAATATTTTATATTTTGTTATTATGATAAAATGCACATAATATAAAATGTACCATTTTAACCATTTGTAAGTATACAGTTCAGCAGTGTTACGTATTTTTACATTGTTGTGCAACCAATCACCAGAAGTTTTTCATCTTAGAAAACAGAAACTCTATCTATTCAACAACTCCCTCCCCATTCTCCCCTCCCCCCAGCTACCGACAAGGAACCTTTTACTTTCCATTTCTATAAACTTGATATTCTAGGCACCTCATATAAGTGGAATCATAATGGCATTTGTCTTTTTGTGATTGGCTTATTTCACTTAATATGTTGTCCTCCAGGTTCATCCATGTTGTGGCATGTGTCAGGGTTGCCTTCTTTTTAAAGGCTGAGTCATATTCCATTGTATGTATCTACCGCGTTTTGTTTGTCCATCCACTGATGGACACTTGGGTTGCTTTCCCCTCTTGGCTATTATGAATAATCCTGCTATGAATATGGATGTACAAGTGTCTGAGTCCTTGCTTTCGATTCTTTTGAACATGTATCCAGGAGTGGAACTGCTGGATCGTGTGGTCATGCTACTTGTAATTTTTGGAGGAACCTCAGACTGTTTTCCCTGTCAGCTGCACCATGTACACTCCCCCCAGCAGGGCACAAAGGTTCCAACTTCTCTACATCCTCACTAGCACTTAGGACAGCCGCTATGAAAAAAAGCAGAAAATCACAATGGCTATGAGGTGGTACCTCACTGTGGTTACGTCATCTTTTTAGCTTTTGTCTGTGATTATAATACAAGTGCTCTATGACTACAGTGACGGGTGCATGAATTCACTCACTCAACAAGGAGGGCTGAGCAGAAGCAGGGGCCAGTGCACGTACAGCCTTGCGGGCCCTGGGAAGGGCATTTCAGCATCTCTAAGCCCACTTGGAAACTGTTAGATGACAAGTATGTAAAAATATATTGGGGTGCTGATTAAATATTTTATCAATAACATTGTAAGATCAAAAAGCTTCCAGACAGTTGTTTCAAGGGGAGTTCTTTGGGGCTCCAGAAAATGGAGTCCAGGATCCTGAGACAAATGTCTGTTTCCTGATTCTCAGCCAAAGACACACATGAAATTGTTAGTATTTGGCTTGTACGAAACACACACACATCAAGACCTAAATTAAAATGTGCAAAACTCTTTTATGGCAAGGAGTAAAAATTGCATAAATAGTAATGAAATGAAATAAAACCCAAATATATTTAAATTAATGTTAAAGAATAAAACTAAATAAGACCTAAAGACATTTAAATTACTAGATTAGAGGAGAGATACTTCTCCTTTAGCTTTCTCCTTTTTAGTTGTTCTCAAAGACAAAAACCCAAGTTAACACATAGAAAATGTCAGTGTTTGGGTGTTTAGGGAAAACTTGAAATTACCCGCGTGGCATTACCCAGTTTTTTGGAGACTGGCGACTTAAATGACTGCATGCCAAAAACAGCCCTGCAAGATGATAACAAAAAATAAATAGAATCAGACAGTCCCATTAGACACGGCTCTCTTCTGCATAAGTTCACCTACTGAGTGAGTGTCAAAAGACACAAGTGCACGAATGAATGTTCCAAAGGCTCTCCGGTGGCTTTTGTACTAAAAGCCAAGTCATCTTTTCCTATCCAATCCTTTCAAACAATGGAGTAGCCTGGGCAAGATTGAAAGTAGATAGGAGATTTCAAAGATACTTGGAGAACATAAATGTTAGATATAATTATGAGCTCCTTATAAAAATACGGAAGACTAATGTGGGTTAATCAGTTTATGCATTAAGTTCTACAGAAGAGTTACATTTATCCCACCAGAAATCAAGAGGTGACTTGAGACCAACAGAGAGTGAGCCAGGGATGTGTTCCAAAGGGAAGCCTTGGACTTGACGGCAGCCATCGCAGGCTCTCCGTAGCTGAGTCGTCTCTTAAAAGGGCAGCAACAGTGAAATAAAGCACGAACAAATTTGTCTTCTAAGGCTTTCCTTGCATTTAGTTCCTATATGTTTTTAGAAACCCAACTAGCTCAAATGATCTCTAACTTCTCCAAAGTCATAGAAATAAAATGCTATCAGTGAGGTTTGAACCGTTTATGAGGACACAGGTGCCTGAAAAGTCAATAGAGTTATCGAAACCATTGTAATAATAGAGTAATCTGGACGTCTCCCACAGTGCAGGGCTGGATATGTTATTCTCCACGCTACCAGATGCAAAGCCGAATGTTCCAGGTTCATAAAAGATGCATCTAGACCTACCCCATATTCATAAACAATATTTGCAGGCATGAATTTTCCATTTCTTGTAATATCAGAGCTGTGATAAAGTAGCAAAACGACTCTCCTAGACCATGGTTAAAAGAAGATAAACCTGTATAATTAACATCGGCCACTTCCCTGAGATAAGGGAGGTTTTGTGGGTTTTGTCATGATTAAGTTGACACAGTGTGGGAAAAGCAGATGTAAGCCCAAAATGTGAGGTCAGTTCAGTTTCTCAAGGTGTTCGTATCGTGCATAAAAAGATAGGCTATTTAGCAGTGATGATTTTATGATCAAATCGTTTCCATCTGTTCTATAACAGTGGATAAAGTTATTTAAAAAGAAAAGAAGTAAAGTCAAAATAAAAGATTTTAAAACTAGCCTGAGAGCATTGGTATATGAATACCAAAAAGGGTGCCTTAGACTTGTCATATAAAATTCAGCTAACTCATGTGCTTTGGGCCCCAACCAAGGGATGTTAGCTACCAGAAGAATCACAATGGACACAGACTAGGCCCGCAGAGTTCCCAAGCCTAGATCATAAAGGCAAGGGACACACCAGGGTACAGTCACTCTGGGTTTAGAGATCTAGGATCTCATTTACTAAGGGATCAAGATATCTTATATCCATTTTTTAATGGTCACAATATAATATTAATGATGACTTCATTTATTATGTATTTTTTTACTATTGGCTAATCAATAAGGCACTGTGCTAAGCACTTGTACACATGGATTTTTAAAAATGTAACTCTTAAAAAAATACGAGGTAGGTACTATTACTGTTTCCATTTGACATATGAAGAAACTGATACTTAGAAAGGGTAACTAGGAGGTGAAATTTACTATTTGTTTGATCTATTTAGAGTCACCAGGATCTACACCCTGGCAGACTGGCTATTAGAGCCCCAAGTTTCAAAATACCCCCTAGGAATGGAAGTGTGTGTACACTGAAATAAATAAATAAATAAATATGTAATTTTTGGGGGGTTCAAACCGTGTGGCTTACAGGATCTCAGTTCCCCGACCAGGGATCGAACACGGGGCCACATCAGTGAAAGTGTGAAAGTGCTAAGTCCTAACCACTGGACCACCAGGGAATTCCCTGAAATATATATTTTTAATAAATATATATATATACTTTTTTTCCCCTGCAATGTCTTGTCATAAGTAGAAGTTCTCTTTAGAAAGAACTGCTAAAGCATCTTGAGCTACTCTGGGTGAGCCTTTCATTTTGAAGCCTAATGAATATCCCAACTTACTCTTTCCTTTTACCATCAATCTCTCCTATTTCTCATGTCCAAGATGTCCTCCTTTACAAGGTATCAAAACACACGTGGCCAAATCAAACACAACAAAATTTCCAAGAACTCTGAATTTACAGAGCCCTGTGGCTGGGAGCAGACTTGCAGGGCTGTGGGCATAGCATTTAGCCAGCCAGACAGGATGCCTCTTTCCCTCACTTCCAACTCTTTCCTTTTTTAAAAAATAAATTTATTTATTTATTTTTGGCTGTGTTGGGTCTTCGTTGCTGCGCGCGGGCTTTCTGTAGTTGAGGCGAGTGGGGTCTACTCTTCATTGTGGTGTGTGGGCTTCTCATTGCAGTGGCTTTTCTTGTTGCGGAGCACAGCCTCTAGGCACACGGACTTCATTAGTTGTGGCACACAGGCTCAGTAGTTGTGGCACGTGGGCTCAGTAGTTGTGGCTCACAGGCTCAGTAGTTGTGGCTCACGGGCTTAGTTGCTACACAGCATGTGGGATCTTCCCGGACCAGGGATTGAACCCGTGTCCCCTGCATTGGCAGGTGAACTCTTAACCACTGAGTCACCAGGGAAGCCCCCTCACTTCCAACTCTTAACACATACAGGCACCTTCTCTCTTACTAGAGGAATTAGAGGAATTGGAGATGTCCTTCCAGTTAGGCCTGTTTGTCTGCAGGCCACATCTTGAAAATAAGCTTGACTTAGATCCAGTGGAATAGTCCAATAGAGGAGAAGGCAGAGGTCTGGCTGAAGAGCAAGGGCTGGATTTCCTTTCTGTAACCTTGAGTAAGCTGTTAAACATCCGGGGATGACAGCAAGATGCAAGGAGAATACTGAAAATTACAGTCAATCTGCCAAGTGTTACAATCCACACACCACACGCTGCACTCACTACCTGGAAACACTCCTGTCTGCACAGCAGAAGGAGGGTCTGGAGGGAACCCCGGGGCCTCAGTGTTGACCCGGAGGGCAGCCGTCGTGTTACGGGGAGTCACACCAGACTGCATCTGGGACTGAGCCAACTGTGGTTTTTAGGAGTGTGGAGGCAATGAAGCAGAAAGCTGGGTTCAAGACTGTGTTCTCATTATCACACATGTGATTTGGAGAAAATAACCTTTCAAAACCTCACTTTTCTCATCTGTACAATAGGGACACGAATCTCCTTCTCACAGAAATTTTGTGACTATGAAAGTAGGCAGTGCATGAAAAATTAAGAGAAATTCTGGCATGTGGGACATATTTTATAATGTTCCTTTTTTTTTTCTTTTGTTTTACTGTGATAAAGCAGCATTGGCCTATTTTCCCCTCAGTGAATCACACTGACTGAATGCTTTGGCGTCATAACAACACAGACTTTATCTTCCTTTCACACAACTACTTAGTGGCTCTTACTTATGTTTAAAATAAAGGAGAGATCAACTTTGAATATGTTTTTAATAAGTAAGCCCCAGTGGTAGTAATTACTTTGGTCCTGACTGTTGAATAAATTTGTACAGATAAAAAAAAGGTATTGAGCAAATTTTTTTTATCTGTTCGAAATTATTCAACAGTTAAAAGAAAGAGGTACAAATGAACATAGCTACAAAACAGTAATAGAGTCGCAGATGTAGAAAGTATACTTATGGTTACCAGGAGGTAAGGCGGGGAGGGATAAATTGGAAGATTGGGATTGACATGTACACACTGCTATATTTAAAAAGGATAACCAACAAGGACCTACTGTACAGCACAGGGAACTCTGCTCAATATTCTGTAATAACCTATATAGGAAAAGAATTTGAAAAAGAATAGATACATGTATATGTATAACTGAATCACTTTGCTGTACACTTGAAACTAACACAACATTGTAAATCAACTATACTCCAATAAAAATTAAATATATATATATATAGAGAGAGAGAGAGAGAGAGTGCATATTACGGACAGCAACTCTATTTTTTAAACCCAAATATTTAAAAATTTTAATAATCCTACCAGTTTTTGAAAATTCGGCAGAAAAGATTTTCTTCTCTAAAATTGATAAGACCCTGTAGGTTACTTTTAGCTTTTCAGAAATAGGACTGCATGAATAAAAGATGTTCGTCTGAAATATTTTTGTCCTCAAGGGCAAAAAAAGAGAAACCACATCCTAACTTTGCCTGCACCCTCCTCTGGGACCCAGTGCCTGGTACCTAGTACTGGCCTGTAGAGGGCGCTGAGCAGTGTACCCCACATGCACTTGACTACCATTTCACCAAGCAACCTCCCCTTGCATTTTTTTTTTTTTTTTTCTTTTTTTGCGGTACGCGGGCCTCTCACTGTCGGGGCCTCTCCCGTTGTGGAGCACAGGCTCCGGACGCGCAGGCTTAGTGGCCATGGCTCACGGGCCCAGCCGCTCCGTGGCATGTGGGATCTTCCCAGACTGGGGCACGAACCCGTGTCCCCTGCATCGGCAGGCGGATTCTCAACCACTGCGCCACCAGGGAAGCCCTCCCCTTGCATTTTTATCTCCCCAAACCTATTCACTTTCCAACATACTCTCCAATAATCCTTTCCCTGCTACTGAACTCACCTTCTTCAACTTCTACAGTCTGAACACACATTCAGTGCTCTGTCAGCCACTGTTGATCTTAGCAATTCAGCCTTGTCGTCCCCAAGCAGATTATAAATTTCTCAGTGGTAGAGACTATACCCTTCTTTTACCCACCACCAATCAGACATGACTTAATTGTTAAGTGCTTGTACTCTGAAATGGGGCAGTCTGGGTTCAAACCCCAGCTTCCCACTTGGTAACTGTGACCTTGAGCAAATTGCAGGAATAATAAAAGTACTTTGTCTCGTGGGGTTGTTGTGATTTAATAACATGAAATTTTAGGAAAGGGCCCAGCTTATCACAAGTGCTGTGTAATTTTTAGCATTTGTTATCGTTCTGGGCCACATATTTAAGTCTCTTAGATCTCTGTATCGGTGAACATGAGAAGTGGTAGATGAGATGACGTGTGGGATGAATAGTTGGTTCTGCACCGATCGTGTGGGAACACAGAGGAAAAGATGGTCCCTGATATCCAGAAGCTTACAGTCACCCCGTCATTTATGGAGTAGAGAGAGCACCTCATGGATAAGAGCTACGTGAGACTCATTTCTGCTTCTCGTCCAGTCCACGGCACATGGTAGGTATTCAACAGATGCCTGTTGAATTAAGCAATCAGTGGACTGTGGAAGGAAGTCCATTCGGTAGATACCTACAAAGACACACCGCTGCTACGCGATGGTCCAAGGACAACTGTGAAATGAGAAACCTCACTGAACTGAAAAACATGGTGGCCATCAAATTCACCATCTCAGCAGCTCTTGCTTGGCTCCATTTTTGTCCTTGGATTGGTTTCTGCCCAGACTGACTGGTATGAAATTAGCAAGCCTAGAGCATCATGATGATGGTGGCAAAGATCACAGGGACCACACTCCAGGATCATAGCATCACCACCTTCTCTCATAGCTCCACCCTGGCCTACCAGGCCTCCCCATCCATGAGACCTTCTAACTGGGCCCCAGCTTGGAGTTGCCCTCTCCGTTAAACCATCTAAGGCTGAGGACCCAGCCAATGTAGGTTTCTGAGTTGAGCCTGAGTTGTCACTCACTTCCCCCCTTACCTGTCCTGAGAAGATGGCTTTAGGCTTGATTTCTGAAGTCAGCTTCCCACACACCTCTCTACCCTGTGTGCCCCAGTCTCAGGAAATAGTATAGTGACCCATCTTCCTCTGATCTCCTCCCCCACCCTGGCAACTTCTTCCTTCTTCCTGAATCCCACCCATCTTTGACCCCTGCTACCAATCGACAGACCTCTCTAGTTGTACTTCTTTCCTGAACCCCTAACTGGATCCCATCATTGTCTTTGCTCTGTCCACCGAAGAAGACACATCTGGATCCTTCGGTGCTGGTTATTGACAGAAACTGTGACTTAACATTGAGTTTTTTAGATACCATGCTATGCCTACCTGAATCTCCAATTTCACCCAGGCCACTCCCAAGCATTAATGGCAGCCCAGTGAGTGAATCTCATGAGAGGCCATAGTTCCTTCCCTATATTCCTGCCTCAACACGGAATCCTAACATGTAACAACTAGAGCAGGGTCCTACCCCAATGGCCCCTTTGCTAGAGTCCCAGGGGTGGAGAATGTCCGAAAGCCCGGAGCCAAATTTTTACTCATAGGCTCTCACTATGAATGTCGTTTCCCTAATACTTAGCGTCCATGGTACTTTGGCTTTTTTTTTTTTTTCTGGTCATGTCATTCAGTAAGAATAAAATGTTGCTGAGAATGATATAGAAATCTTTTTTTGTTTCTTCAAGGTTATGGATATACCATAATACATTTATATACTTATTATCTCTGGATGAATATTTTTATGGCTTCCAAACTTTTTTGTTGTAAACTACTCTGCAATAAACAACCTTTTACATACAAATTTGCACATGTCCACTTATTTCCTTAGGGTGTATGTATGAAAGTGGAATTGTGTAGTCAAAATATGTTATCATTTTTAGGGCTTTGATATATTTGATATGTGTAGTCTTTCAGAAAGGGTGTACCAGTTCAGAACTCCATCAGGGTATGTACGAGCCATAGAATTCTAAGACTAATAGAGCCTTGGGAATCACCTGCCTAATCTTTTACTTTGAAGGTAAGGATACTAAGACCAGAAATGGTTAGCCATTTACCTAAAGATGGAACTCAAAGTGTAAATTTTGACCTATGCATTTTTTTAACATCTTTATTGGAGTATAATTGCTCTACAATGGTATGTTAGTTTCTGCTGTATAACAAAGTGAATCAGCTCTACGTATACATATATCCCCATATCCCCTCCCTCTTGCGTCTCCCTCCACCCTCCCTATTGACCTATGCATGTTTATGACACTTTTCCTTGTCTTCTAGCACACTGCTATCATTACAGATTAAGCAACCAGAATTGTGAATTTAAGGATCTAAAGGTGGACAGCGAATTCTGTGTTTACACCATCACTCCTATTTCTAAATTTTAATATTTCATAGCACATTATAAACTCACGAAATGGAGTTTCAATATTCAAGGAAGATCCCAAGCTTTCACTTATCAAGAAGGAAATTCTACTTGGAAAACTGCCTGAGCTTAATCCATGGTGCTGCCTTCTGATCTCTCTCTTTCAAAACCATCTGCTTTATTGATGGACAGGGCTGGGCTCAGAAACCAGATGTGTTTTCCAAAGAAGTTGCAGTTATTCTAAAGGACAGAATGTCTGACACATGACAACAGGCAGGAATTTTCTTGTTTATATTAGTTGTTAAATGTGGAACAAATCGACAATATGTCTCTCCTTAAAAATACTTTGGCAGGCTGTAGCTCTTTTCTATTTACAAATCTTTGCTGACATAATTATAAGATTGCTTGCCTTAAATATCTTACTCTGAAGTTAGCTAGCCTGTAGCTCCCACAGCACAGCCCAGAATTCTGTGTGCTCTTGTGGAAATTTTCACAAATACAGCACTAATAGCAAACAAATGTGCCTTCTCATTTTTGCCCTCACATAATAGGGCTCAAGGACCAAAAGAATAACTGGATGGAGCAAGTTTCTGATGATCACAAACATTTTGAAGTTTAAGAAAATAGAGTAAATTAATTCTATACATTAATTCAACAAATATTTATTGAATCTTAATTATATATCAAGTCCTCTGCCAGACAATAAAGCTACAATACAAAGGTGAACAAAACAGATGTGAACATAACTTACAGTGATGGAGTTTTCTTCTTTGGGGGTTTTCCATTGCTTTACTTAAGTCTATTATAAAGAACTTTATCAATTTAGCTTTGGTTTCCTCGCAGTGCCAAATATAACATCATAAACCTTTAATCAATCCTCAGTGAGGTCTGTGGTGGACCTCTCTCTTGCAGCCTAAAAGCTTGAAAGTATCATGCATGTTCTACTCTGTCAGGTAGAAAGTACACAGGACTTTAGAAAAGAACAGATGTGACAGTTTTATTTCCCCCCCGAGTCTATTCCAGTAAGACCAACAATATCCCATTCACTGATGCCAGCCTTGATCTGCATAGAATGGAGAATCCATTCTAAGCTAAGATGGAATCTTGATACAAAGATTCGGCTTATTATACACTGTCAGGAATCTATAATTCCAAAATATGTTCAGTAGGTCTTGACTGATTCATGCTTTATTTTAAGTCCTAAAATTTCTTCTAAGAGCTCTCTCTATCCTGTAACAAGTTGTTTTCTTCCACAAAATGTCCTTTTAAAGGTCATTTGCACTCAGGCCAATGAGCAAACGTTTTACAGGCTCAGGCTACGGCATAACCAGGCAAATTATCCCTTGACTTTAATCCAGAAAATTTCATTTTGGTATATCCTTTAGAAGAGCTAACAACCTCCCTTCCCCCCGACCTTACTCCTCCAATAAATCCATACAAGACCAAACAGACAGGGTTCTAGGTCTGAAGAGTTCCAGAAGCCTCCTGATCTGCTTATCTCCCTTTCAATCGTGATGCCCAGAAATGCACTATTAAAGGTCACGCTTCAGTGTTTCATTTTTTTAATGTCTTCAGTTGAGTTTCCTATAAGAATAAGTCCCCATTCATTCATTTTTCATTTATTCAACAGATATTAGGAGGAACGTTTTTATATACCAGGCGCTATACTCCTTTTTAGTGTTCAGAGTGATTTAAGAATCAATGTGTGGCAATAACCTATAATGGAAAAGAATCTGAAAAAGAATATATATATGAATCACTTTGCTGTATACCTGAAACTAACACAACATTATAAATCAACTATACTTCAATTAAAAAAAAAAAAAGGAATCGATGTGTCCACACAGCTCATACACGACAGCACACAGGGTCAGACTGTCAGGGCAGATGCACGTGGAATCAGAGATCTGGCCCAGCCTCAAGCTTTAGTAATAATTTCAAGGATACAGGTCACTGTGAGTCACAGACAAAGCAGAGAGAGAGGTCTGTCACCCTCATGCGGCTCTCTGGGGTCTTCCGGGCCATAGCAGGCATCCTCTAGTCACATTAACGTCTGAAATCTGTAAGCTACGTAAGAGGTTTGCATCACTGACACAAGAGGAGCACCGTCTCAGGCAGGAAGTTTTTCCAGCTCGGAGAGTTGCACAGCTGCTGTGAGGGGTTCCAGGGGTTCCAGGGATGCCATGTCCCATATATCTGTAGATTCCAGATTTGTTTACCACAGCAGCCCTAAAAAACATTTAGCTTATTTGTCAGGGATGTCATTAGCGTGTTTACACAACGATTACAAATAGGTCCCATAGGAAGAGAATGGATTGCAAACCTACTGCTTCATCTATGCGTTTCCCATACCCAACAGGAGACCAGCTCCAAAAGGGAGACAGTGTGACCCACCCTTTCCAAACTCGGGCCCAATAAGGGTCCTGCTGCCCGGTATCGTTGGCACCAATAGAACGAGACCAAGTTGGGTTCAGAAGCAAAGGAAAGCTTTATTCTTTGATCAAAGAATGTACAGGTGGGAGCTCTCTAGATAGAGCACAGGTTCTCTGGACTGGCTGTGGGCGGGGCTGCTTTGTAGGTCAGAGGGGAGGGGGCGGGGTTTCTGGGGGAAGGACACTGTGCGCAGCCCCCCCGCCCCTGCCCTCAGCGGCGCCGCCATCTTGAATCCACCCTTTTGCCCCAGGAACTCGCGTGGGAAGGGCTGGGGCCGGGGCTCGGCCTCGGCACAAGGCAGCCTGCGAGCAAGTGAGGCTAAACTAACACCAAGGAAAAAAAAAAGGTTAGACTTAATTTTATTAGCCAGGTTCTGTCTTCATCCCGCGGAAAGTGTTACCGGGCTTTGTGGTGAGGATGGCGGGCCACCAGACAGCTGCGGGGTAGAGTTGATGACTTCTGTCCGCCACTGGCCTCGACAGATCACACGGCACCGTAGTGCTATTTGCACGGGCGCTGAGAGAGGAGAAGCTGCGCACTGTGGCATTTCGTGGGGATTTTGCGAGACGTTTTCCGCAGCGGAATCCCCAGCGCCCCGAGTTGCAGAGCCGCCACTCCCCGCCCGGAGCACCGAGCGCCCCTGCGGGGCAGGCCTGAGGCTGAGCGTTTGCAGGTAGGAGCTCATTTAATTCCCGAGCCCTGAGGGCGGATACTCACACCGCTTCTGAGCCCCGGAGGCTCGGAGAAGTCACACACCTGCTCCCCGAGGTGGCCAGCGGCCCACCCAGGTCAAGGTCAAGGTCAAGGTCTCAATCACCACCCTCCCCAAGTGTGTGTGTGGGGGGGGCGGGGGAAACAAGGAGGAGGTGGCTCAGATGCTCCGGGGGCCCTTTACTGTCCTGAGGACCCCGAAGCTGCAGGAGAGAATCCGCCCCAAAGAGCCAGCTCCCTTTCTAGATCATTCTCTGGTGGCACCCACATACCAAACAGTCCACTTTTCTGGGGAGAACTCAGGTTAAAGAGTTCTGTAGAGCGCAGTGCCTGTGTGGGCCTAGATGGGAGCTGGCAAAGGAAGGTCATGGGGAAGCATATTTTGGTCCATGCCAAATCGGGAGCCTTGACTCACCTCCAGAAAGTTCCCAGAAATCGTTCGTAACCTTTCCTATTCAGGCGTCTTCTAAACTGTAAATTCATCAAAAGACACGTTTGAGGGAACAGACATTCCGGGGTGATGCCTAGCAGTACTGTCTCCTGAAAGATATTCAAGGTGCATCTCTGTCCTCTGGTGGACACAATGTTGTGATGGCCTCGGCTGTACACGTGAGAAAAAATAGAAGCCCCTCCGTGTCCGTTCCCCGGGCTAGTGGTGTTTCAGGGCATTTCCTTGATTTCGGAACTCTAGATATTGGATGAACTTATATTACGCTGCAAAAAGCCCTTCTGGCGTTGTTCTGAAGTCTTAAAGAACAGTATAAGGATTTTTTGGAGATAAAAGATAACACTTTTCCAGGACTAATAAGCAAAAAAAGATTTTACTCATATCAATTTCATAATTGAATTTGGGTATATATTTTTTTTTGGCCTGCTGTAATGGAGACAGTTTTTAGAAAGAAATTGGATGTATGCAACCAAGACAAAGAACATTTTGAGGCAACACACATCTGTGGCTACTGAGTGCCTGTTTTGAATTACATTTAAATTGCCTGAGGAGCATTTGGCAAATGGAAAATTTTAAGTTGGTTTAAGCTTTTCCATGGACAATTTAGGTTTTGTACTGTTATTGTTATATCTGTGCTTTTGCATTCAGATCTTTTCAATCAGCCTGGAAAAGAGAGAAACATTGTGTTAAAGGCTTTTTAATGACATAGTAACTCTTCTTGACAAACAGTGGATCTGTTCCATTATCTTATCTGCCAAAAAAGAAATATCTTCCAGGAGAATAATATGTGCTTAATCATGAAAGGCTTCAGCTCTGAAAGCTTCAAATGATAGAATCAGCAACAGAAATAAGTACTCTACATCCCCAAATTAGATGTGTTCTTTTGATTATCTTGCAGTAACATCTGTGGTAACAATACTTTCTGGAAACCACTGCTGATATACTCAAATAGCTTTACTAAGTTGGCCTGGTTTGTCATGTAAAAAAAATCAGTGACCTAAACAAGCATGGGGTTGCCCCTCCCCTCGCCGTTTGCCCTGTGGCCTTGCTGCCCCACTGGGGGCTGCTGCGAGCTCCGACTCCAGAACAGCCGTCCTCTAATTCTGCTACCTCTCCACGGAGGTGGCTGTAATCCCGGATACAGTGAGGCCAGTCAGCTCCAGTGAAGCCATCACTACTTTTGTTGCCTTGAGAATAGCAGAATTATACTCAGAAGACAATTTATAAATTAGAAAACGCACCCACTCAGAATGGTTTTGTTGTCCTGCTTCCAGACAGTTTTTTGTAGACCTTTTCTTATCCCCAAGGCCAGGCAACTTTGCAGGTGAGAACTGTGGTTCCAGAGTTCTAAAGTCCATCTAACCTGGGTAGGCCCAGATCAGGGGTAGCACAAACACGTGGCAGTCTGGGAGTCTTTGCCTGTGGACAGGAAATTCTATGATTTGACGTCATTAAGGAACAGAGCCTGTTCTCCCTCTGCATCTGCGGGGTTTTCTGGTCTGGGTTGTGCGTTTATCGAAGCGACATTAATATTACAGCACTAGAAAGGACAGACTCCACTTGGATCAGCCTCAAGCGTTGGTGTTTGTGGAGGGTGGTTTGCCGATTTGGGGAGAGGGTGGTGAGTGGAGAATCTGATGAGAGAAATATTGAACTACCAAAGGTTTGGATTCAGATGTATTCTTGGTTGTCAAGTGGCTGACAGAGGCGAAATTTCTGAGAGGTGTTGAGCTTGTGGGAGACTAAAGAGAATGCTGAGAATTTCCACGTCACTGCTTTAGGATTTTTCATTTCTGGCCCTGCTTCACCTCTACACATGGGAGAACCCGTGTTGTGCAGCAGAACTAGAAAGAAGCACTCATCCTTTCAGAACCACCAGGTAGTTTATTATTCACGATCCATCCACATCGGCCCCTAGAGACAGAAAAAGCTGTCCTATATCTTAGGTGAAATATTATCGGTGCTGAGACAGAATCAGGGGATTTGGTTTCACAATGTTATACTTCATATGGAAAGTGTAGAAATAGAAAACCCTGAACAAATGATATAATCTGAAAATAAATTTCATATACTCGCCCTCTTCCTCCAAAAAAAATAATAGTAACACAATCAAAATACAGCCAAACAATATTATCCATGAGAAGGATTGCTGTATTCTTATGCGTACCTTATCGGTAAGATTAGCTATAGCTCTTTTTACAGAAAAAAAGAACTTTAATATAAAATCATTTTGATAGCATATTAAGTTTTTAAATAGCATACAAAATTTAGGTTTTGAGTATGCTTACATGTGTTAAAAATAAGTTCACTTTACTCAGAAATCATTTACTCATGTGCAATGCATGGTAAGGAGTTTAATGATGGTGATGGTGGTGATGATGTTTGGAACAGCTGTGGAAGTAGATTCATACATTGATTTTATTTGGTCTGTGTGACAATCCAGATGCAGAAAGATTCCACCCAAACTTGGGGGAAAATGTATGGCCATTCAAAATGAACGGAAATACATTATTTTTGAAAAGGATATTAATAATAATGCAAATGCCTTTTCTATCTGAATTTTGAAAAGCAGAATAAAAATGAAATTCATTAGCAGGTGTTTGTGGAAAACTTAGGTGTTAAAAGCCTGACTTAATTGACTGAAAAACAAAGAGTGCTGGAGTGAATGTGACTTGAGTTAGGGTTTATTTTAATTAAGAAAGAGCTAGCAGTCGGAATGATTTTGAAGGAAACTATGTAATTCGCTGCACTTGAGCAGGGCTAATATGGCCAACTGCCAACATGTGTGCCTGTCTGCAAATGGGCATTTTAAGCAGTGCTTCACCACAGTGCTTATAAGGCTCACCTGAGTCTGTCACAGTTTGGTTGTATTTTTCTTGGTTGCCGTAGGAGCTGATCACAGAGTCCTCAAATCACTAGTTAAAGGTCAATTTGCTATGAATTGACTAAAATTATCTGGGCTAACCATATTGTGGCCCAAGTATTTTGATAATTGGAATTGGGTGAATTGTGTGTTGATAGAAACAACTGTGCTACAGTTACTCTGAAGATGGTTGATCTCAGAAGCTGTAGAGACATGTGCGTTCTCATCCTGCAAATCACACTTGGGAATCAAGAACGTTACTGAGTTGTGGCTGGTCAACTCCAAGGTTCTGAATGATACAGCTGTCTTTTTGCTTTAGATTCCCAACTTTCGGCAGTAAAATCAGTTAAACATACTTCCTAGAAAACTTTTCTGACTAAAGCAATGCAACTAGTTCCCTGCTTACTGAAATGACTTAGAAAAATGCCTTAGGGCTGAATGTAACTCTGCTCCCTGTTTTTCTATTATTCCCCAGTACTGAAAGAGGGGACTGTTTTCAGGTCATGTTAAAATGCCCCACACATATTTACTGCCACCACTGGGTGTGTGGCCAGGGAATGAGAGCAAAGTCATGGTCGTCTGGAGAAGGCCAAGTACAAACAAGAAATAAAAAGTAACATGCCAGCAACTCTTCTTTCCTTGGCCCAGAAGGAATTTTTAGGCAACAACTCAATGAATTCTCCCACTGCTATTTAGTTTTGTTGTCCATAATAAACTAAGCCAACTGCGGACACGGGGTGAGATCTGGTTTATCCTCTTTGTTACATGACATTCACACAGAGAAGCCATCATAGTTGAAAATGACATTCTACCATTGCTCCAGGAGTCATGGTAAAAAGTGAACCTTGGAATTTGTGATAAAGAAGGAGCATATCTTTAGAGGAGTGAAATCTAATAGCATCTTCCCTCCACGGGACAGACAGAGAATCAAACAGTATCTAAACCCAGTGTGGAGAGGAGTCCAGAGACACACTCTAAACTCACTCGTGGTGATTGAATCCATGGCTTATCCTATTTCGTTACATAGGCTCTTGAGGAAAGAATGAGTTAAGCTTGAAGCCTGGTGCTCCAAATTATTCTTTTTTTTTTTCATCTTCTTTGTATATGTCTGTAAACACATACATATCTTTCTTCTTCTGTTTTACCTTACCATTGTGAATGTGTAGTTTAGGTAAAATTAAACATATAAATTGGATAAGTCAGCTTTTATTCTCCCTTATTTATGCTATGCTTAATCAATATGAAAGAGGATCAGGAAATTTCTCTTTGGTGTCGAATAACTACACAATTAAACAGAGTGAGAGGTGGCCATCTAATCTGGTGCAATAACCCCCCTAAGAACTGCCTTATTACAGAGAGACTCTGTTATTGTGCTCAGGGAAATGTCGGAAACAGTGAACGGCTTACAGGGGAAGGGGCACAATATGAGGGAAGACTTTCCTGAGATTGTTCACTTGCTGTGTAAGAGAAGGGTGGCGGCTAGCATCTATTGGCCCCAAGACATAGAGAGCTGCTCTGAGTGCTGAGAACAACTCAATAATCCATCAAAAACTGAACATGCTCTGATGTCCTGGTTTCAAATTCTTATAACTTGTCAACTATATGGGGAGAGGATTGGAAAGGATGAGGGGGCAGAAAAAGTGCTGTAAAGGGGTTTTCACGCATTCCTGAGTGGAGAGATTTAGAGGACAGAACTGGGTCTCACCCTATGCCTTGGCCTGGCCATGTGTTAGGTAAGTCCCAGCAGTTTGTCCCAAGGTATATCTAGCACAGGGGAAAAGAGTGTTTGAAATCAGAATTTACCTCTAGGAGGGAGAGTCGGTTCTAAAAAAGAAATTCCTCTGGAAGGAAGGAGGAATGTGGTACTTATCTCCCAGGTGGTCAGGCATCTAAGGGTACGCCCTTGTCTTGGCTCACATCTGATGTGGGCAGAGATGTGATGACATGAAAGAGGCAAGTTCACACCTGTGACCAGGAAGGAGTGTTTCCTGTGATCAAAAGGAGACAGTTCCAGAATGGGAGTGTATTTGCAGAAGCTGTCTGGTTGTGGAGATCCCAGGCTAATTACTGTAAATAAGCGTTGGGAAACTCAGCCAACCATTATCTTCTTTGGGAGCTACGCAGAGGCCTCACCGTGGACCAGTAGCTCTACTGTTGCACGCTTCTAACTATAGTGCACGTTCCATGGAGAAAGTGACCCCTATGGACTATATCACTGAAGCTTCCTGCCCTCCAATGGGTCCCACCAATAGGAGGCAGCCTATAGCAGGACAAAAAAGAGGTCAGGATCTTTCTCTCCTCCTTCTCTGTTTGGTGCCCCAGTGCTGGCAGGCGTTATTACCTTTATAACCACATCTCCCGCCAGACCTCCCCTACTCCATGGCTCCAGCCCTTATAGGCTCTGATAAAGGCTTCAGGCCCTTTAACCATGCTGACACCTTTGTAAAGGATTAAATTAGCTTCAGCTAACTCCGTTTGCTTCTTGCTGTGACCCCAACTGGTACAAAAAGCTTCATTGCCACTTACTTGCTGACTTGCAAAGCTTCATACCCGCCTTGGGCCCTGTTCTTGTGTTCAGGCCCATATATTTATCCAACAAGTAATCATTGAACACTTATTATTTGTTAGATGTTTTAGTAGGTTTGAAATTTATAGCAGTTAACAAGACAGTTTGCCCTCAAAGAGCTTACAGTCTCGTTCAGAATATGTATAAGGAAAGTCATGTACATGTATATATACGTGTATATGTATAACAACACCGTGTTGTTAAAAATGGTGAGTTGTACCTTTGACTATCTAACTGTGTGCCGGTATTTCTTCCTGGATATCCCACTGGATCTGCACACCCAACATTTATAAGCCTGAGCTCACCTCCCCCTTTTAAGCCGACTTCCCATCCTATTTTGCCTCTCGTTGATAATGACATCAACATGCCATGCACCATTGAACCATTTATCAGAGTTAGAACCCTTGGAGTCACCTTAGAATCCTCCCATTCTCTTTTACTCACCAATTAAATATCCAGTCCTGGAAATTACAGTCCAGAGAGCTCTCACGTAAGTCACATTCTCCTCGTCCCCAGTGCTCAGATCTCCACAGCATTCCTCTCCCTCATTCGTCCTTCACACTGCCACTGTCCGCCTCTGACAACATATAAATGTTATGATTTTATTCTAGTTTTTTATTTGACCCCATTCACAGATGAGGCTAAAATGTATACCCATTACCCTTGTGCAGTGTTGCTAGGAATGTAGAATGGTGCAGCCACTGCGAAAAACAGCATAGACGTTCCTCAAAGGGACTTCCCTGGTGGCGCAGTGGTTAAGAATCCGCCTGCCAATACAGGGGACACGGGTTCGAGCCCTGGTCTGGGAAGATCCCACATGCCGCGGAGCAACTAAGCCCACGAGCCACAACTACTGAAGCCTGTGCGCCTAGAGCCCGTGCTCCGCAACAAGAGAAGCCACCGCAATGAGAAGCCCACGCACCACAACGAAGAGTAGCCCCCGCTTGCCACAACTAGAGAAAGCCCGCGCGCAGCAACGAACACCCAATGCAGCCAAAAATAAATAAATAAATAAATTTATAAAAGAAGTTCCTCAAAAACTTTAAAATAAAACTACCATATGATCCAGCAATTCCACATCTGGATATATACCCAAAAGAATTGAAAGGAGGAGCTTGAGATATTTTTATACCCATGTTTATAGCAGCATTATTCACAATAGTTAAGATATGGAAGCAAGTGTTCGTCAGCAGGTGACTGGGTAAGCAAATGTGGTACAAACACGAGATGGAATTTTTCTCAGCCTTCAAATGAAGGAAATTCTGACAGTGCTGCAACACAGATGAAAGACGTGTTAATCGAAGTAAGCCGGTCACAGAGGGGACAGGTAATTTATGATTCCACCTACGTGAAGTATTTAGAATAGTCTAAATCACCATTCTGGGAAGCAGAGTGGGGGTTGCCAGGGGTTGGATGCAGGGCAGGTGGGGAGTTATTGTTTAGCGGGTTAAGAGTTGCAGTTTTGCAGGATGAAGAGTTCTGGAGATGGGGGTGGTAATGCTTGCACAACATTATGAATGCACTTAATACCACTGAACTATACACTTAAAATAGGTAAGATGTTAAACCTTTCGTTAAGTGTATTTTACCACAACAAAAAAAGATTGTTTTAAAGAAATGTGTATTCCTTTGTATATCTTACAAGGTCTCTTATGATCTGGCCCCTACATATCTAACCGGGCTTGTTTCACCCCAGACCCCTGACCAACTACCGCCTGACCTCTAGCGATGCTAAAGTAATTGTGATTCCACAAACACGAGAGCCACGTTCTCTCTGGTCACGGCACTGACAACATTCTATTTTTCTTTCAAGTCTTGCTCAGATCCTGCCATCTCTGTGAAGTCCTTCCTGTCTTCTAGAGGCATCTGTAATCTCCCCTTACATTTACTTCTCCCAGACACTGCTCTTTTTGTAACTGTTGTCCATCTCCTCCTAAGGCTAATTAATTCCTCACCTGCAGGCACTAAGTCTTTTCTTCTGTGAATCTGTGACACAGGCATTCAGTAAATATACTTGAGAAACAAATAAATGAACACGTGCTTTATAATTTTCAAATCACATTGGCACCCTTTGTGTCATTCACTCCTCCCCAGGGGTGGCAGCCATTACTAAATAATAAGGAGTTAGCTGGAGCCAATTTGGGTTTTGGGGATTTTTTCCCCCAACTTTATTGAGGAATAATTGACAAATATAATTACATATATTTATTTTTTTAAGTGTACAACGTGATGATTTTATATATATATATCCATTGTGAAATGATTACCAAGATAATTAGCACCTTCATCACCTCACATAGTTAACTCTTCGTGTGTGTGGATAAGAACCCTTAAGATCTGCTCTCAGCAACTTTCAGTTATACAGTGCTGTATTATTAATGATAGACACCATGCTGCATGTTAGATCCTCAGAGTTCATTCTTCTCATAACTGAAAGTTTGTACCCTTTGACCTACGTCTCCCCATATACCGCCTCCCCCCAATCCCCTGACAATCACCATCCTATCCTCTGTGTCTGTGAAATTGGCTTTTTTAGATTCCACATATAAGTGATATCATATTTGTCTTTTTTTCTCTTATTCCACTTAGAATAATGCCCTCAAGTTCCATCCATATTGTTTCTAATGGGAGGATTATTTTTTTTAAGGCTGAATAATATTCCATTGTGTGTATATGTGTGTGTGTATCACCTTTTCCAAAAGAAGACATACAAATGACCAAAGGTACATGAAAAGGTGCTCAGCATCACTAATCACCAAAGAAATGCAAATCAAAATGACAAGGAGATATCACCTCACACCTGATGAGATGGCTATTCTCAAAAAGACAAGAGATAACATGTTGGTGAGGATATACAGAAAAGGGAATATATATATATATATACACACATATATATATATATGTATATATATCACATTTTCTTTATCCATTCATCCATTGAAGGACATTTAGGTTGTTTGCATATCTTGGCTATTGTGAATAATGCTGCTATGAACATGGGTGTAAAAACACCTCTTCAAAATCCTTCTTTCAATTCTTTTGGGAATATACCCAGATGTGGAATTGCTAGATCATATGGTAACTCTGTGCTTAAGTTTTTTGAAGAGCCGCCATACTGTTTTCTGTAATGGCTGTACCAATTTGTATCCCCATAAACAGTGTAAAAGCATTCCCTTTTCTCTACAGCCTCACCAACAGTTATTACCTCTTGTCTTTTTGATAATAGCCATCCTAACAGGTGTGAGGTGATATCTCCTTGAGGTTTTGATTTGCATTTTTCTGATGATTAGTGATGATAAGCACCTTTTCATGTACCTTTGGCCATCTGTATGTCTTCTTTGGAAAAATGACTATTTAGGTCCTTTACCCATTTTTAAAATGGATTATTTGCTTTTTTTTATTCAGTTGTATGAGTTCTTCATATATTTGGGATATTAATCCTTTATCAGATATATGTTTTGCAAATATCTTTCCCCATTTGATAAGGTTGCCTTTTCAATGTATTAATTTTTTTCCTTTGCTGTGCACATGCTCTTTGGTTTGATATAGTCCCTCTTATTTTAGCTTTAGTTGCCTGTGGTTTTGTGTCTTATTCAAGAAATAATTGCTGGGAGGGAGATGCAAGAGGGAAGAGATATGGGAACATATGTATATGTATAACTGATTCACTTTGTTATAAAGCAGAAACTAACACACCATTGTAAAGCAATTATACTCCAATAAAGATGTTAAAAAAAAAGAAATAATTGCCAAGACCAATGTGAAAGGGCTTTTCTCTATGTTTTCTTCTAGGAGTTTTGTGGTTTCAGGTCTCATATTTAAATCTTTAATCCATTTCAAGTTAATTTTTGTTAATGGTATAAGATAGGGGTCCAGTTTTATTCTTTTTCATGTGGCTATTCTGTTTTCCCAACACCATTTATTGAAGAGACTATCCTCTCCCTATTGTGTGTTTTTGGTATCCTTGTCAAAAATTAGTTGACTCGTGGGACTTCCCTGGTGGTCCAGTGGTTAAGACTCCAAGCTCCCAGTTCAGGGGGCATGGCGGATTCCATCCCTGGTCAGGGAACTAAGATCCTTCATGCAGCTTAGTGGGGGAAAAAAAAAAAATTAGTTGACCATATATGTGTGGATTTATTTCTGGGCTCTCTATTCTGTTCATTGATCTATTTGTCTGTTTTTATGCCATTGCCACACTGTTTTGATTACTATAGTTGTGTAGTATAGCTTGATATCAGGAAGTGTGATGCCTCCTGCTTTGTCCTTTCTCAGGATTTCTTTGACTATTTGAGGTCTTCTGTGGTTCCATTTAAATTTTAGGATTGTTTTTTTCTACTTCTGTAAAAAATGCCATTGGAATTTTACTAGGAATTGCATTGAACTTGTAGATTGCTCTGGTAGTATGAACATTTTCACAATATTAATTCTTCCGTTCCAAGAAGGTGGGATATCTTTCCATTTATTTGTGTCTTCTTTGATAGCTTTCATCAATGTGTTATAATTCTCAGTGTACAGGTCTTTCACCTCCTTGGTTAAATTTTTTTTCTAGGTATCTTAATTCCTTTTGATGCTCTTATAAATGGGATTGCTTTTTCTCTTTCTCTTTCAGATAGTTTCTTATTAGTGTATAGAAATGCAACTGGGTTTTGTATGTTGATTTTGTAACCTGAAACTTTGCCAAATTTATCTGGAGCCAATTTGTTAGTAAGTCTCATTCTGGTAAGTTTAGTTTTGTGGCAAAGACCACAGATGTGGAGACTCCACAAGTCTGAAGCCCCCTAACTGTATGATCTCGGTCAAGTTACAAAATCCTGGAACTCATAGATTCTTCATATGTCAAATATAGTGATAATAATAGTAACTATCTCAGAAGCTAATGTAAAAATTTAATGAGGAAATGCAGACTTAGCACAGCAACTAAACTATGGTAAATCTCAGTATTTGCTCACTCTTTCTTTCCTTCACCACCCCACTGCCGCTGAAAATGTTCCTTGTAGCAGAGGCCAGAAGACACAGGGGCAAGTCATTGACTTATGCCCATAATGAAATTGCCTTGACTTCTCATATTTTTATACCTATGTGACTATAAGAGTATCAGCAGAATTCCTAACCTGCCCTGAGCAAGAGTCTTACTTCATTCATTATGCATGAATCTCATACATGGGGGGGGACGGGGGGAAGAGTGGTAGAAAGTGGAGAAGTTGATAGTGTAGAAGGGAAGGAGAAAGTGAGTTGCCAGTCTTCTTAATCTGCCTTTTAATAGAAAAGCTTCAGTCAAATAAATACTGTGTTTACCCTCCAGCTAAATGGCATCTCTCTGCAATTCCCACTGTCAGAATAGGTAAATGTGAGTAGCTGGCAGAGCCCCAGATTGGTCCACTGAATTCAGATTGCACAGGCCTGCGTGTTCTCTTTTATTTTGCTCACATCTTTTTCCCATTGTCAACATTTATTATAGCTACGTTTAGCACCTCTAGCAATTCTAGGAAAAGCATTTAATATCTCTGTTGAAGAAGCAAAACACAATATGAAAAATTAAGCCATTTTTTTCTTGAAAATTTGTTTCAGGATAGTGTGCAATTAGAAACTTTATTACCACCGTTTTTGTATATTCTCATCAAACATACATTAAGAATTTGTTTGAACTTTTAGAGCAACTTTTCATTTATCTTTGTCAATATAATGTTTCCATTACACTTAACGGAGCCACTTAATGATCTCTAAGAAGGTAGAGTGGAGGAAGTGATAGTAACGCTTGACATACTTCTGGTTTAGCCGATGAGTTTCCATTAAACATTCTATTCAAGTGAGAAGGGGTGATTCAAAGCACCAGTAATGGGCCACAAAGCTTTTCACCTACATGCCAGTGGGTGCAGCATCTCTGTTAGAAAGGTCTGACTATATGACAAGTTTCCAGTAATGCAAAGATATAATTCCAGTAGCGTTCCCTGTAGGACAGCCCATTCTCCAAATGGCACTTAGAGGAAAGAGCACTAGATTAGGAGTTGTAAAACCTGAATTCTAGGGAATTCCCTGGCGGTCCAGTGGTTAGGACTCCACACTTCCACTGCAGGGGGCATGGGTTCAATCCCTGGTCGGGGAGCTAAGATCCTGCAAGCCGGGGCACAGCACCTGGCAAAAACACCTGGATTCTAGTCTCAGCAATCACTACTTTATTTCTGTCTCTCTTAACTTCCCAGGGGCCTCAATTTCTGCATTTGTCAAAAGAGCATATGTTAAAGCCCTATTAGTGTCACAGAAGCCCTATTAACTTCACAAAAGTGAGGTGCTTTAAAAGTGCTGTGGAAAGTATTAATTGCTATACAGATTGTAATCCTGTAATCCCAGAGTAAGGTGACTCTGTTCTGCACCACTAGTCCCTGAGGTCTTTGAGCTCCAGGGCTGTCTCACACGTTGTATCAGCCAGGGTTCCTAAATGCAGACGCCGGACCCACAGTAGCTTATACAGAGAGAGTTGAATATGGAGTATACATGACTTATGAAGTTTTGGGGAGGGCTGAAGAAACAGACTCCAGGCTGAGGTTCCGGGAATAACTCCTAGTACACCACCCACATGAGCCACCAAGGTGACTGCTGCCTCTCGTACAAACCGGGGGACACTGGAGCACATCTGTGCACACGTCACCTTGGCCATATTCACAACCTCGACACCGATGCCTCATGTTCCGCTTCTCTCCTCACTGGGGTGCTTTTTCAAGTCAGAGTCCTGAGTGATTGTATCTAATTAATGGAAAATAAATCAAAACCCTCTCAGGAAAGTCTGGGAAATGTAGTTTTTAGTTCCTAGCATTTTAGAAGGGGGTTGGGATGGGTACTGCCACAGACGAGAGTCAGATTCTACCATATGTGCTTGTAAAATTCCTGGCACATCAATAGACATTCTTGGACTGAATTCAGTATAATTAAAGAAAACATTATAAAAGCAATCAGGCAACAAATAGCAATTGGATATCTACTATGTGCAAAAGACATTCTACCCAAATGAGAAAATCTGAATTACTAGAACAGCAGTCCAGTACAGAACTGCTTGTACTTTCGCAAGCACTCCATACTGCTTTGTATTTCTAAGCTTTTGAATAAGCTCTTCTCTCTGCCTGGAGCAAGCTCTCCCTCTCCTCCATCCAGCTAACTCCAGGGATAAATATCTTTGGTCCTTTAAGGCCTTAACCAAGCTTCACTTCTTTGGGAAATCTTCTATATTAGTTAGGATACTTTTGACTGAATGTAATGGAATAACTGAAAGTGGCTTAAATAATAAGGATTTATTATCTCATTATAACAGCAACAAGAAAAGATAGATAGAGACAGAAGATTCCAAGTTTGTAATTTAGCAACACGATGATGTCAGCAAGGACCCAACAGCTTTCCTTATTTCTGCTCTTCAATCCTTAGCATATTACATATGCTGCAGCATATTACAGCTCATTCTCAGGCTGTCCTTTCATGATCATAACATGAATGACACAGCTCAGATATCGTGTTGTCACACAGTTGTGCTCAAAGCCAGAAAAGAGGTTTCTCCTTGCATGGCTCCTTCTATCAGGAGAAAAAGCTGTCCCGAGTCGCATCTGTAGCATTACTTTTACATCTTCCTTCCCAGGGGGTGTGTCACATGCCCTCACCTAAACCAGTCATTGAAAATGAGCATAGGAATGCAATGATTGACAGTGACTGAGTTAGACTTGAGAACATTCACTTCTGGTCCCACTGGGGAGGAGGAGAGGGAATCATCAAATCAGGGCTCTTGCAGCAAAGGAAGAAGGAGAGAAGCAGGTCACCCAGAGCACCAGCTACACCTTCCCACCCACAGCCATCACCCTGTCCCGAGCTGAGTGAGGTCCCCCACCTCAGTGCTCTCATAGCAATCCGTAATTAGTGTAGCTGCAGCGCTATCACGTTGTCAACTCATTTATCAGTCCTGCCTCCTCTGAGCTGCTCCAGGGCAGAGGCTATGTATTATTCATCTCTGTCTCCAGACTTAGCTCAGTGTCTAGCACATAGCATGTATCCAGTAAACACTGAACTCAAGTAAGTCAGATTACATAGGTCATAATTCTATCCATGTAAACTGATATTAGCCATTCAAAAGAATTATTATTTTATTACCTAACTAGGTCACATTTAGACAGATCATCTGAAATATTTTTGCACAATTAAATGTAGCTATTTCAAAATGCCAGTAAAGCAACTGGTAAGATGCACATAAATAAGCAAACCAAGAACCATCTTGCTTATCTTGTTCCTGTGAAGTAGCGAGTCTTTGTAGTTAATCATTTTATGTTCAGTCCTTTCATTTATATCATGTCTACATAAACAAAAACATAAGTTTGGTAATTTAACAACATGAAATCAATTTTGAATGAAGTTCAAAAACATGTAAACAGTCACACTAAATTTGTGTGCTAATATGTGTGGCAATCTGAAAGGGAGAACCAACATTTTATGGTCATTTATTCAACACATACTGGTCTCACACAGCCAAAATGAAGAAGCAGGGACTGGACTTATCCTCCACCTGAAACAGCCAATAAACAAATATATATGAGGGACCTCCCTGGTGACAGTGGTTAAGAATCCACCTGCCAATGCCGGGGACACGGGTTCGAGCCCTGGTCCAGGAAGATCTCACATGCCGCAGAGCAACTAAGCCCATGTGCCACAACTACTGAGCCTGCTCTCTAGAGCCCGCGAGCCACAATTACTGAGCCCATGTGCCACAACTACTGAAGCCCGCACACCCTAGAGCCCACAAGCCACAGCTACCGAGCCTGTGTGCTGCAAATACTGAAGCCCACATTCCCTAGAGCCCACACACCTAGAGCCCATGCTCTGCAACAAGAGAAGCCACCACAATGAGAAGCCCGCACACTGCAACAAAGAGTAGTCTCCACGTTCCACAACTAGAGAAAACCCATGCACAGCACTGAAAACCCAACGCAGCCAAAATAAAAAAAACCAAATATATATGAAATAACAGTTCATAACACACTAGGCAGGCAACAAAGAACTGTGATCCCTGAGAAACAAACCAAAGAAATCAGCCCTACAATTGTCCCAGCTTACTGCCTTGAGAGACTTTCCAGGCAGTGGTGCAGCATGGGGGCTGAGGGGGAACCCAGAGGACTTGCTGGATTGAGATAGGCTGAGCGTTCCAGGTGACCAAGGCAGCTAGTGTTCATAGAACAGTACTGAAGAGAAGAATGCTGCACAGTGAGAGATCAGTAGAGGGTCTCACTGAAATATTCAGCTGAGTCCAGATCAGAACATGCAAAAAAGAAAACTCTTGGGCTGAGAAAAGAACCATCCAAAAGATCAGAGGTAGTGATGTCTAGCACTTGCCGTGGGCCAGGAATAGTGCCTGTTCCCACCAGCCAGACTGGACAACCTCATAATCCATGGGACTTTGAGTAGAGTACCTAGAAGGGTCTCACCTCAGAAGTGGGGAAAATTATTCCTAGGCTGAGCACAGCTCGAATTCTGCCTGACAGACATTAAAATCAAGACCTGAAAGGATCCACCTGTTTCCAAGTAATTTAACTGTGTCCCAGGAAAAAACCTCAAGAATATTTATAAGAATAGAAGACAACCATCACCTAAAAGGTAAAATTTGCAATGTCATCCATCTAATCAAAACTTACCTACAGATTCAAGGCAATTCCTATCAAAATTCCAATGGCTTTTTTTTTTCACAGAAATAAACAATCCTAAAATGTGTATGGAACCAGAAAAGACCCCAATAAAGCAATCTTGAGAAAAAGAACAAATCTGGAAGCATCGTGCTTTCTGGTTTCAAGCTATATTATAAAACTGTAGTAATAAAACAGTATGGTATTGGCATAAAAGCAGACACACAGACTAATGAAACAGAATAGAGAGCCTAGAAATAAACCCACACATATATGGTCAATTAATTTACAACAAAGGAGCCAAGACTATACATGGGGAGATCTTACTTACACTAGACACAAAGATCAACTAGACATAAGCCCCCTATCTTACACTAGACACAAAGATCAACTCAAAATGGATTAAAACTTGAATGAAAGACCTGAACCCATAAAACTCCTAGAAGAAAACATAGGGGTAAGCTCCTAGACATCTGTTTTGGCAACAATTTTTTGGATTTGACATCAAAAGCAAAGACAACAAAAGTAAAAATAAAGTGAGACCACATCAAACCAAAAAGCTTCTAGACAGCAAAGGAAACTATCAACAAAATGAAAAGACAACCTAAAGAATGGGAGAAAATATTTGCAAATCATACATTTAATAAAGTGTTAATATCCAAAATATATACAGAACTCATACAATGCATTAGAAAAAAAAATCCAATTTAAAAATGGGCAGAGGAGCTGAATAGACATTTTTCCAAGACATACAGATGGCTGACAGACACATGAAAAGATGCTCAGCGTCACTCATCCTCAGAGAAATGCAAATCAAAACTACAATGAGATATCACCTCACACCTGCCAGAAGAGCTGTTACCAAAGGGACAACAAATAACAAGTGCTGGCAAGGATGTGGAGAAGAGGGAACCCATGTGCACCATTGGTGGGAATGTAAACTGGTGCAACAAATAAGGAAAGCAGTACAGAGGTTCCTCAAAAAATTAAAAATAGAACTACTATATGATCCAGTAATTCCATTTCTGGATATTTATCTGAAGAAAACAAAAACGTTATCTCAAAAAGATATATGCACCCCTGTGTTTGTTGCCACATTATTTACAATAGCCAAGACATGAAAACAACCTGAGTGTTCATCAACAGATGAATGGATAAAGAAAATGTGGTGTATATATACTGTGAAATATTTTTCAGGCATAAAAAAGAAGGAATTCCTGCTATTTTTGACAATATGGGTGGACCTCAAAGGCATTATGTTAAGTGAAAAAATCAGACAAAGAAAGACAAATACTGTATGATCTCATTTATATGTGGTATCTAAAATTAAAAAAAAAAGAACTCATAGTAGCCAGAGGAGAAAGGTGCAGTGGGGTAAAGTGTAACGGGTGAAGTCAGTCAAAAGGCACAAATTTTCAGTTCTAAGTAAGTTTGGGGATGTAATGTATAGCGTGGTGACTATAGTTACCAATACTGTACTGAATATTTGAAAGTTGCTAAGAGAATAAATCTTAAAAGTTCTCATCAGAAGAAATAAAAATTATAGCTATGTGAGGTGATTGATAGTAACTAAAATTGTTGTGGTAATCCTTTTGCAATATATACATATATCAATTCATGTTGTACACCTTGGACTAATACAATATTATACATCATTATATTTCAATAAACCTGGAGAGAAACAAAAGAAATGATGCAAGCAAGAATTCTGTAGATCAAATGATTTAAAATACTGAAAGAAAAAATTGTAACTCTATTTCCTTCAGTTCTATTTTCTTTCAAAAATGAAATCAAAATAAAGACATTTCAGATATACAGAAGGTGAAATAAGCATCGCCGGCAGACTCACACTGTAAGAAATATTAAAGGAAATCCTTTAGGCAGAACGAAAAGAATACCAGATGGAAATCTGGATCTACACAGAGGATTGATGAGCATAGAAAACATGCAAGATTTTTCTATTATTTAAATCTCTTTTCAGAATAATTATTTAAACAAAAATATTAGATATGGAATATGGAAATATTTATAACATATGGAAAAGTAGAATGTATGATAAAATAACACAAAAGTTGGGAGCGGAGAAATGAAACTACACTACTGCAAGGTTCTTATTGCTGTATGTAGGGTAACCAACTGTTGAAGTTTACCTGGGACAGAGGAGTTTCCTATGGCACCAGACTTTCAGTGCTACACTAAGACAGTTCCAGGAAAACTGAGATTGTTAATCACCCCCTTACATCAGGTGGCGTAATATCACAGAAGGGTAGACTGCCAGAGCCAGACTGCCTTTGGTCTGTATCCACTTGACCTCTCTGTGCCTTGATTTATTCATCTCTAGTATCAGGAACAATAATGCCTTCTTACCATTGTTGCTTCAAGAATTTAATTACATGATGCATGTAAAGCGTTTGGCACATACAAGGGATCAGTAAATATTAGCTACTACCATGACCTAATTTGCTTTGGAAAAAGGTCGAAGTTATATGGCAGAGAATGAACAGGAGCAAACATGGGCGGTAACCAGAGACAGTTCAGTAGGCTAGTACAGTAAATAAACCAGAGATGAGAACCAGAGCTAGGAAAGTGACATTGGTGTGGAGGTAGATGGAAGGGCTCAAGAGAAAGCAGCGTCCACAGTGTTCAGTGGTCCCTTCTTTCAGTAAGTATTCATTGAGCCCTTCTCTGCTGTTGGTGAGAATGTAAAATGGTATAGCCGTTGTGCAAAGGAGCATGACATTTCTTAAAAAAATTAAAAATAGAGCTATCCTATGATCCAGCAATTCCACCTCTGGGTACATACTCAGAAGAATTGAAAGCAGAGCCTCAAAAAGATATTTGTACATCCATGTTCATTGCAGAATTTTTCTTAATAGCTAAAACGTGGAAGCAACCCAAGTGTCCATGGACGAATGAAATGGATAAGCAAAATGTGGTATATACGTATAATACAATGAAATGTTACTCAGCCTTAAAAAGAAAGGAAGTTCTGACATGTGCTACGACATGAATAAGCACCATGGACATTGTGCTAGTGAAATAAGCCAGTCACAAAAAGGCAAACACTGTGGTCCAGTTTCTCGACGTCCTCACCGACGCTTGCTTTCTGATTTTTGATTGTAGCCATCCTGAGTGGTGTGAGGTAGTAATGTGTTTTTATTATTAGGATTATTTGGCCTGTTTTGAATAATTGGATAGCCTAAATTACTTTTGTTTCTATTGGTTATTTTTGAGTTTGTTTACGAAAATTTTTTATTGTTGTTAGCAAATAATAGATAAAACATATTGCTTTAATTTCCTGAATATTGATCCGTAGTGTTTCTGACACCAAATGATCAGTGACCTTGCATTGATGACAATATCACATGTGCTTCCTAACCTTGAAATTTGCTTTTAAAGTCAGAAAAAGTGAGTGGCCTTTGTTTGTTTGTTTTTGTTTAATGACTATATTTGATTACGTTAAAAATTACTGTTAGACTTCGTTTTTAGCTGTGATAATGGATATTGTGATTATGTTTTAAAAAGAGTTCTTACTTATTGTGGTAAACATTTCACAATATATGTCAAGTCCTTAAGCTGTACACCTTCAACTCATACAGTGCTGGAGGTCAATTATATCTCAATAAAACTGAAAGAATAAAGGCAAAACAAAATATTAGAAATAAAAAAAGTATATTCATTGAGCACCTTCTGTGCTTCAGGCACTATGCTAAGGCAGTGAGGACACATGTCCAGACCAGGAGGAGACTTCTGTCTGTACCAAATATTAGTTAGTTTATAGACTCAGCCATTGAGTAACTTTTCTCCTCCATGTGTTAATTTTTTAAAAAAACATAGAAAGAAACAACATTTAGAGTCAAAATATGAAAACATTTTTAAGCCCAGGCAGAAAGACCCATATGAACCATTGTCCTAGCAATTTTTCTTATATGATAAAATTATTGTACATTTTTATTATTTATAAAAGCATATAATAGCAATATTTGATATTGCTTGTGAAGATTTTTTTTCGACATCAGGAGAAACTCATTAAAGATGGGAGATTTTTTTGATACAAATCAGCTTATTTACAAAACTGAAACAGACTCACAGACATAGAAAACAAATTTACGGTTATCAAAGGGGAAAGGGGACAGGGAGGGATAAAATTAGGAGTATAGGATTAACAGATACACACTACTATATATAAAATAGATAAACAACAGGGACCTACTGTATAGCACAGGGAACTATAGTCAATATCTTGTAATAACCTATGATGGAAAAGAATCTGAAAAAGAATACATATATATATACATATATATATCTGAATCACTTTGCTGTTTACCTGAAACTAACACAATATTGTAAATCAACTATACTGCAATTTTTTAAAAAGGTGGGAGATTTTGTATTCATAGCTTTTAAACTATGTTGTTAAATTTTAGGAAATATACACTGTGGTCCTTTCCTATTGTTCTAACGTTTCAGGGAATTTGTGTAAAGGCTCCATGAACGCAAATTGGGCTCACAGAGCTCTTCCTGGCTGAATTAAGGTTAAGGTTAATAACCCTCCTGTGTATAACATTGCCGCTGGCATTTTGACAAATGGCTGATGATTCAAGAAACATAAAGATGAGTCCTGTGTTGTGAAAAAAGGATCAGATTTTGCGTGTTTTTTTAGCCTGTGTTGGGTTTTTGTGTTTTATATATTTTTAAAGTCCAAAAGGTCTACTTATTTTTAAATTCTTATTCTAATACATTTTTTTTTGGTTTGTTTCTTACAGGTAACATTTTAAAACTTTAAATAGACAACTAAAATTGCTTAATATTGTCAAATAATGCTGAAGGAGTGCTCACAAACTTTTTCAGTTCTTGAGGGAAATAAACGTTATCTGAAGTATTATGGAGAAAACTGCTGGTCCTTTGCAGCAAAAGAGGAAGGAAGTGGAAAGGAAGGCACAGAGCGGTGCTTTATTTTAAAAAGTACACCATTTAGATTTAAAAGTATGCACACAAAGTATTTCATTTTCTATCACATTTTCTACCTTTAAAAGCTGCGATGACCTTAATTCATATGTGGACATGCTAGACAACCAGATCTTCACAGGAAGGAAGGAACTATAAGATCAGGTCTTAGATTGAGCATAATGACAGTTCAGTCGTCATATTCATGCTTATTGAGTATCCATCTCTCTAGATCATTGGGTTTTCTGCTATAAGGAACAGAGATAAGAGCAGCTTCTTCCTGCTCTCAAGAAGCGTCCTGTCTCCCTGGAAAATAGAGCCCACCACCTCTAGAGGTCATTGACAGGCAAGCGGCACCCTGAAGTCTTCACACACAAGAGGGAGTCATTGCAGGATTTTTAAAAAGAATTTAGGTGAAATATCTTACTTTATTACAAGTCAGGAAAAGGACCTGTTATGGTTAATCTAAGAACAGAGATCCTTGTAGCTCTCTTTGGGGATCATTATTGGTATTCCATGTAGCACTAACAGGTTTGTCGACTGTTTTGCAATGCCAAATTCTGACACACATAAAACAAATTATTTCACTCAGAAAAATGTGGGACAGTTTCTTTCTTTAGAGCTGTATGTATTGTGAAACTAGAAGTCAGGGCCACTTAATTTACTCCATTTTCAGTAAATGCACCCCCCAAAACAGTAGCCTCTCCCATTTCTTCAGTCTCCCAGTTCTCTTCACCAGCCAAGAACCACTTCCCACGGCTTACAGATGAGGAGTCATAGCGAAGATGCTCCTCCAAGAAGGAAAGCAGCCTCTTTCCTTGAACTGCAGAACCCAAGCCTGTGAAACTGCATCCTCACTGCCAGCATGCAAAGGCTCTGCCCCTTCCTCTATCTGCTGTGCGGAGCATGGACCATGGCATCATAAACAATGTTTGTGTCCCCCCAAATTCACATGTTGAAATCCTAATCCTCTCTGTGATGGTATGGGGTGGGGGAAGCTTTGGGAGGTAAATAGGTCTTGTGAATGGAGCCCTCGTGAATGGGATTAGTGCCATTCTAAGAAGAGTCAGGAGAGCTCTCTTCCCCTCTCTGCTCGCTGCCTTGTGAGGGTACAAGAAGACAACACCCACCTGCAAACCAGGAAGCGGGCCCTCACCGGACACGTACTCTTCCAGCATCTTGATCTCGGACTTTGCAGCCTTCAGAACTGTGAGAAATACGTGTCTGTTGTTTAAGATCTCCCAGTCTATGGTAGTCAGCCCGAGCTGACAACAGGGGCAAAATCTTCTCCACTTCATTCTCCTCAAAAAAGAATTCAGTTTGAAGTCTTGCAATGCATATAGATCTATCAAGCCTGATCTTCTAAAATCTTAGAACCAAAAATTATTTTCCTAGGGTACATAATTTAGAGATGTGGGAGAAGCAAGAGGCAGGAAGACATGAAAAGCTCAATTTGTCCTGAGACTTTTAATATATCTTTCTTTAGCACTCAAAACCAGCTTTAATTCTTTAAGAATTTTTAATCCTTTTTTTTCCCTACTGAATATATCCAAAGCTCTAAGCCAAAAAAGACCTTTAGAATTCATAAGGTCTAAGATTATGACAACATACTGAAAACACTCAATGCATCGAACGCCTATGAAGAATTAGCCCACATTCTATGTTAGTTTAGTGCCATCAAGTGGACTAGTTGAAGAAGTGTCATCTCTGATGTTTTCATTACAGTTTGACTTGTAGACACTTCATCCCCCTCTTATGCCTGGAGGCATTCACTGAACATGGAGTAAATTAAGGAAAATCTTCACTTTTAGTTTCACATTACATATGGTTATAATAAGAGAACTTGGCTCACATTTTCTGCAAAATTTGATAAAACAGATTGTCATTGTCAACAAATTTTGTGAGGAATCTTTCTGTCTACAGCACTTATGGTAAAAAAATATATGACTATCAAAAGTTCAGAAAAATCTAAATACTCATGATCCTAAAAATGAAGCACTTAAACACACTGCGTCATGTATTAAATATTTTTGTGGCACTAGGAAAGTGTCATTTGCCCAGAAGACGGCTGCGTGGATATCATATTCTTTCTTTTTTAAATAAATAAATGTATAATTTAACAAGTTATGTAACCACTACCTACGTTATGAAATAGAACATTCTCTGGACCCCCAAAGGCCCCAGGTTGCCCCTTTCCTTTTGTTTATAATTTAGCTTCAAACTGAGTAGCCCTAAATGAAATATTTTAGTTTTTGCCTAAATAAAATCACAAGGTATGCAGTGTGTGTGTAAGTGACTGGCTTCTTCCCCTGAACCACAGATTGTTAAGATTGATCTACATTGAAGGGTATGTAGTGAGCTCACTTGTGTTGTTATATAATATTCCACTGCATGAGTTATTTAACCATTCTGTTTTCAGTGGACATCTGGGTGCTTCCAATTTGAGGATATTATGAATAATTCTGCTCTGAACGTGTTCATACATGTGTTTTGGTGCCTCTCAGCATAAAATTCTGAAGTTGTGTGGGAGGGTATAAACATGAGTAGAATTGCTCGGTAATTCTAAAGTAAAATTTTTCCTTTTTTTCAGTGGGTTGTCTTTTTCATGCTGGTTTTTGGAGCGCTTTACATATTCTGGGCATGATCTTTGTCATATATGAGTAGATTTCTTCTTCTACTTTGACTTGCCTTTTTACTCTCCTTCTAAATTGTCTTGATAAGTAAACATTCTTAATTTTATTATAGTCTCTTTTAATGATTTGTGTTTCATATTTTGTTTATAAAATTCCAAAGTAATGTCTTATCACCAGTTATGTTTGCCTTGAGCCCTTGGTTAGGTGGATGTCGGCTGGGTTTTCCACTGTAGTTACTCTCTTTCTCACTGAAATGGGTAATATCTTTGGCGGAGATAATTTGAGACTAGGCCTGTTTCTCAAACTTTTGCCCATCAATTTAGCATCCAGCAGTGGTCTTGTCCATAATGTTTGTGACTATGGTGTTTGCCTAATGTGATTCTCTATATCCCACTTTTCTTTTAAACTTATTAGTTGGAATTCTCCTGTGAGGAAAAACTGTTTCTTCTCCTTGATTGATTGATGATTGATTGATTGCTCAATTGATTGATTCTTTATTTATATCAAGAATCACTTTTGCTGTATTCTGTTTGTTAGAAGTGAGTTACCAGAACCAGCCCTCAAGAGGAGGAGATTACACAATGACATAAATAGGAAGAGGTAAGGTCAGCAGAACCATCTTAAAGTTGCCAAACATGCCAGATATTCCTAAATAAGGTACCCATCTTATTTAAAATTATACTTAATGCCATCTGAAATGATAATTTTAAAAATACCTGTATTAGTTAATACTAGGTACAGTCCTACAATCAGGGATCTTTTTTATAATTGAGGCACCATCTAAATTATCTTTTTTCCACATAAGAATCAAACTATGCCCAAGTAAGTTGGTAATAGCAGTCATTTTTAGTCTAGACAGGAGTTGAGTCAGACATAAGTGGATTAAAATCCGTGTTCTGCCACTCACTGGTTGTGTGGTCAGGTACAAATTAGTTAACTTTTCTTTACCTCAGTTGTTCATAAGTCAAATGGGAATATTATTAGGATCTTCCCCTAGGGTTGTTACATTGGTCATTTGTCTTTTGGGGTATGCCCAATATCTAACCTGTTCCTATTTGAAGGAATCCTTTTGTTTGTAGTTCTGTATTTATCCTAGAGAATTATCACTACTAGAGTCTCAAAGAATTTTTTTCTTGCCCCATTTTAAACCTGTTGTAACTTATTCAGATACCCAGCTTCCTCATTATGTGTCTGTTTTCTAGGGGGCAGGGATCAGCTTTACGTCCCCGACACTTGGAAAAAGCCCTGGTTTATAATTGGTGGTACTTATATTTTTTGTTAAATAAGTGAATGAATGGAATGAATGAATGAATGAATGGAATGAAACAAAGCATAGGTTCACTTCAGTGTCAGTGTCAGGAGCAAATTTTCAGTTGAAAACCAAACTAACACGTTTAACTACCCATTTCAATGAACCACAAATACATGTAGAATAGAATTTTGTACCATATAACAATTGCAAGTGTTAAACCATGGCATTTTCTCTTGCCTTTTCCCATTCCAGCCAGAGCATGAATGCAGAGCCTCTGGTTAATTTCCCACAGCAGCGCTGAGACCAGACTGAAACATGCATTCAGTTTTAAAGTCCTGAGGAAATTACAGCTCTGAGTGAAACTTACGTTGACCTTTTCGATGTGGTCACTCTGCTCCGGGAACCTGCAGGCACAAGACGTTGGGTACTTGAGGTCTCCAGCATGACTGCCTTCTTGCCTTTGTACGTGTGCCTCTTTGCTTAGAACACAGCTTCTTCCATGAGGAAGAAGCCATTGTTTCTACACCAAACAAGAATGTCCTCAATGACATAGAGATGCCCCAGAGTCCAAGCCTGAGAGAGATTCTCAAAGAAGCGTATGTGTCTTACCCCAGTTTACAGTCAACCTACAAGGTCTCACTTCCTGGCCAGGATATTCTAATTCCAAAGATGGCTCACAATAGGAATTTCATCTCTCCTCAAGGGATACCCAGTATGATCACAGCATTCGATAGGACAGTTTTCTCATTATTACAATAAGAGCCAACAATTATTAGCAGTGCCAAGACTTTATATGTAGCAATTACCTTTACTCTTCACACCAACCTAGTGAAGTCAGTAGTATTCTACCCTACTCTCAGATGAGGAAACGGGTACACTTAACTGCCTTTCCCCAAATTATACACGTAGTAAGTAGCATAAATCCGTATTTGATGCTAAAGCCTAACTTACTGTCCAACATTAGTGCAAGGAGTATACCCATAAGTTAGCCAGGCCTGTGAGATGATCAGAAAGGAATCCTTTCATTCCCCTGAGGTATTAGGGAAAACGCCTAGGTTTTGGAGATGGACACACCTGGTTCAAGCCTAACTGTAACTTACCGAGTGTGTGTTTACGTTAAACAAGATATATAAACTCTCTGAGCCTAAGGTTCCTGCTTTATTAGCTTACTGTGTGGATTAAAAGAGAAGGTACCTGCAAAGTACCTAGTAGTGCTGGGTCCATAGTAGGTATTTAATAAATGCTACCTATAATGTTACTGAATTACTTCCTGATTTCTGTACTCACTGGGCCCGTCTGCATTTCTACCCATTTGAAAAGTTCACATTTAATATACATACAGAGAAATGTGTAAAATAATTTTAAATCCATAAAAATACGATATTTCAAACTGTGACACTAAATCATATTCTTACAGATCAGGTGACCTTATAAATTATTGTATAAACTGAGGTACCTAAGAGCAAAAGGAAGCAGTACTACACTGATATGATAAAAAACACTTTCAGTTACAGGCTATAAATATTTTCCCATGTTTGGAATAGGGAACAGAAAGGAAAAAAATTGATGAGATGTGGGGGGGATGACTGTAGGTAACTATATCCTTACTCTGGCATAATATATCTAAAATATATATGAATGAAACAGCATTTGAGAGATTTGTAAATAAGTCTATTATATAAATATCTATACTTCTCCCACATACCACAGCTACCTTACATTTCTATTTATAGTATATGAATGCACAGTGTTTTCTTTGCTCTTTTGAATATCCTTTATGGATTTAATGACATTTTTTTGTTGTAATAACCTATAATGGAGAATAATCTAAAAAGAATATATATATGCATAACAATCACTTTGCTGTATACCTGAAACTAACACAACATTGTAAATGAACTATATTTCAATAAAAATTTTTTAAAAAGATTTAATGACATTTTTGAATGAACTAGACACATTACTCCCTTCACTCTTCAACTAACACTTTCACTTAGAAAAAAGATAAGTGCCCAAACACAGAGAGCAAGGTCTTATTGTTCCAATCTAGGAGTGGCTTTAAACAATCTAATTGCTACTAAAAAGAAAGTATTCAGATAAACTATTTCAAAGTGAAAGTTGTGTTTTCATAAATATTGTTTAACATTTAATGGGCTTAAAGCTTACTGCCCTATTCAATAAAGTACCCTTTCTTTTTTACCAGGATTTTCTAGCCAGTTAATCTTGAAGGGCACGCTAGATTATATTATTCAAAATTACATATTCTGTGAGTCTTTTACTGAGATTGTTGGTTTTTTTAAAATTTTTTGGCCACACCCCACGGCATGTGGGATCCTAGCTCCCCAACCAAGGATCAAACCCGCACCCCCTGCATTGGAAGGCAGAGTCTTAACCACTGGACCTCCAGGGAAGTCCCTGAGATTGTTGCTTTATGAAAGTTTAGATTCTTGCTTAAAATTTCTTTGAGAATTTTTCAAGATAAAATGCTGTAGCCACAATCTCTGGGATTTTGATTGTGTTATAGCAGAAACAAAATCATTTTTAAATATCTTTCCCAGTACAAAGTTGATAGATAGGTAGGTAGGTAGGTAGGTAGGTAGATATTTATGGTAGAAAGTATTGATGTACAGAAAGAGAAAATTTTTAATATTCATAATCTCACCAACAAGGATAACCACATTCAACACTTAGCCTTACATATGTTTTTCTATGTATGTAAAAGACTACTATCTCTTTTGAATGTGCATATATTATTAGTCATTGGCATTAATTTAAACTTTCGGTAGAAGGCAGCTTTGGTTTATAGATGCTTAATTCCCATAATATATAGAAATGTTACTCCTTTCCCTTTTCCACTTTTTTTGTGATATTACTGTTATACATGTTACACCTATTAATGTTGCAATGGAATAATACATTGTTAATTACTTTAGCATCTGTAGTTATTTCCTCAGCCCACCACAGCTTTGTCCCACTCACCTCCTTTATGCTGTTACTGGCAAATATATTACACAAGTGTTGCATTTGTATATGTTACAGGCCCAAGAATGTATTATATACATATTATTTTATATAATTGCTTTTTGAATCAATTAACAGAAGAAAGGAGGAAAATATTCATTTTTATTATCTTTTATAGTAATGTAATTACCTTTACCGGTGCTTTTTATTTTGGGGGGTGGATTTAAATTACCATCTGGTGTAACTTGCTTTCAGCCTGAAGAATTTCCTGTTGTATTTTTTGTAAGGCGGGTCTACTAACAACAAATCTCTTACTTTTTTTTTTTTTTTACTTGTAAAGCCTTTATTTCATCCTCATTTCTGAAATATAGCTTTGCCAGATATAGAACTTCTGGTTGATAGTTGTTTTATTTTCATTCAGCACTTTAAATATATTATTCCTTTGTTTTCTGCCCCCAGTGTTTCTGCTGATAAGTCAGTTGTTAATCTTATTGGGACCCTTAGCAACTAATGAGCTATTTTTCTCTTGCTGCTTTCAAGATTTTGCCTTATCTTTGACTTTCAGCATTTTTTACTGTAATGTATCTCTTAGTGGATAGCTTTGCATTTAATCTTACTTGGAGTTTTTTAGCTGGATGTGTAGGTTTTTTGACTTTCAATTAAATTTGAGAAGTTTTCGGCCATTATTTTGTTGAATATTTTCCTCCTTTCTCTCTCTCCTCTTCAATTTTGCATAAATTGGTGCTCTTGATGGCGTTGCACATTTCTCTGATACTGTCTTTATTTTTTTTCATTCTTTATTCTCTCTGTTCTTCAGCTTGAATAATCTCTATCTTCAAGTTCACTTAATTTTTCCTTCTGTCAGTTCAAATATACTCGTGAGCCCCTCTATTGAATACTTCTTAATGAAGAGACTTTTTTGAAAAATATTTTTAGAGTTACAGAAAAACTGAACAAAAAGTACAGTGAGTTCCCATGTATGCTTTCTCCTGTAACACTATTATTTTTTTAATTTAAAATATTTTATTTTAGGAAAGGTCCTCTTAGATTTGTTTCAATCTTGTTTCCTGTAACTTTTCTATTATTGATGAGTCAGTTGCTTATAATTGATGAGTCAATACTGAAACATTATTATTAACTAAATTTTATAGTATACACTAAGTTTCACTCTTTGTGTTATACATTCTATGGTTTTTGACAAATGTATAAAGTCATGCATCCATCATTATAGTATCATACAGAATAGCTTCACTATCCTAAAAATTCCTTTTGCTCCACCATTTATTCCCTGCCCCTGTCCTGCTAAACCTTTAGCAACCACTCATCTTTTATCATCTCTAAAGTTTTGTCTTTTGCAGAATATCACGTATTTGTAATCATACACTATGTAGTCTTTTCAAATTGGCTTTATTCTCTTTGCAATGCTCATTTAAGATCTTCCATGTCTTTACATGGCTTGATAGCCCATTTCTTTTCATTGCTAAATAATATTTCATTGTATGAAATATACTTTGCTCAACTATTCACCTACTGAAGGACGTCTTGGTTGCATCCAAGTTTTGAATTCTGAACAAAATTATGAATAATTATGAATAAAGCTGCTGTAAACATTTGTGTGCAGGTGTTTGTATGGATGTAAAATTTCAACCCATTTGGATAAATACTAAGGAGCACAATTTCTGGAGCGTATGGCATCTAGTGAATATTTTATTTCAGTTATTTTATTTTCCAACTTCATTTGGTTCTTTGTTATACTTTCTATTTCTTTTTTTTTTTTAATTAATTTATTTATTTTACATTTATTTTTGGCTGTGTTGGGTCTTCGTTTCTGTGCGAGGGCTTTCTCCAGTGGCGGAGAGCAAGGGCCACTCTTCATCGCGGTGTGCGGGCCTCTCACTGTCAGGGCCTCTCCCGTTGCGGAGCACAGGCTCCAGACGCGCAGGCTCAGTAGTTGTGGCTCACGGGCCTAGCCGCTCCGCGGCATGTGGGATCTTCCCGGACCGGGGCACGAACCCGTGTCTCCTGCATTGGCAGGCGGATTCTTAACCACTGCACCACCAGGGAAGCCCCAACTTTCTATTTCTTTATTGCTGTTCTCTATTTGGTGTGTCATTGTCATCATATCTTCCTTTATTTCTTTAATCATGGTGTCCTTTAATTCTTTGTACATGTTTATAAGAGCTATTTTAAAATCTTTGCCTGATAAATCCAACATCTGGTTACTCACACAGGAAGTTTCTGTTGCCTACTTTTTGGGTCCTGCTTTTCTGTTCCTTTTTATACCTCATAAATTTTTGTTGCAAACTGGATATTATATAACATGATAGCAACTCTTCATACTGGCCACCCCTCTCTGAGGTCTGTTGTTGATATATGCTTGTTTATTTGTTTAGTGATTGGCTGGATTATTTTAGAGAAGTCTGTTTCCCCTCCCAGAGCATAAGCTTCTGATATTTTTCCTCAGGGAGGCACAGAGTTGATTATGTTCACAGTCACTTTGAATAAATGTTGGAGAAACACACAACATTTAGTTCATAATACGAGGGCTTCTCCCAGCTGACTTATTCCCTAATTTTCTTTGGCATCCTGGCCAGCCTACAGCTTAGCCTGTATCTGGATCTTGAATCTGCTCCAGTTGTTTTCCATCATAATCTACTCTTTTTGAGGTCACCCCTAGACTTGACTTTCTCCATACTCTATTGTATATGGAATCAGTTCCTTTAAGAAAAGATTAGAAGCTATCTGTTTTACAGCCTGCTTCTCCATTTCAGATAAAATCCCTAAGTCAGGACTCTGGAGCTAAGATAAGGGTGGGGACAGTGGTAAGCTTCTCTCTGAGAGACACATTCTCTACAGGAACTGAGCACTAGGTGGGTGGCGGGGGTGGTGGGAGGCTGCTAGAGGTACTTTTAGCTTGACTTTCCAGTCCCCTCTAGCCTTCCTGTTCCCATAAAGGTAAAGAAGAGTCTGCAGGGGGACTTCCCTGGTGGCACAGTGATTAAAAATCCACTTGCCAATGCAGGGGACACAGGTTCGATCCCTGGTCCAGGAAGATCCCACATGCTGTGGAGCAACTAAGCCCATGTGCCACAACTACTGAGCCCACGTGCCACAACTACTGAGCCCACGTGCCACAACTACTGAAGCCCACGCACCTAGAGCCCGTGCTCCACAACAAGAGAAGCCACCGCAATGAGAAGCCCACGCACCGCAATGAAGAGTAGCCCCCACCTGCTGCAACTAGAGAAAGCCCGTGCACAGCAACGAAGACCCAACGCAGACAAAAAAATTATAAATAAATAAATTTAAAAGGGCCTGAAAAAGAGAAAATCCTTTAAAATAAATAAACTGAGATGATAGAATGCTACCCTGTCCCCCATACCTTACCACCACACTGACATGGCTTTATTATAATAACAGTGAGTTACAGCTAAAAGAGCTGAAAGACACAGTCTCCAAGAAGGAGTACATAGGAAAGCCCAAAGTCAAGAAGGGAGACAAAAATTAGGATGCTAGAGCAATTTTAAACCTCTGGCACCTATACCTACGATAGACATTAAGCACAGCCCAACTCCTAACCAGACTGACATAAATCCTCACACTAAGGGCCTCTTTACCTCAATTCCTTTTATCCAGTACATTATATCTAGGTTTTAAAAAAAATTACAAGGCATGATAAAAGGCAAAAACACAGTCTAAAGAGGGAGGATAAACATCAGAACCAGATTTAGATATGGTAGAAATTTTGGAATTATCAGACTGGGAATTTTAAATAACTATGATAATACGCTAAGAGTTCTAATGGAAAAAGTGGGCAACATGCAAGAAGAGATGAGTAATGTAAGCAGAGACATGGAAACTTCAAGAAAGAAAAGGTTAGGCTAGAAAGCAAAAACCTTGCAACAGAAATGAAAAATGCTTTTGGTGGACTCATCAGTAGACATAACATGGCTGAAGAGAGAATCAGTGAGCTTTAAGATAAGTCACTAGAAGCTTCCCAAACTGAAATTCAAAAAGAAAAAGAACAAAATATCCAAAAACTGTAGGAAATTTCAAGAGTTGTAAGATACACATAATGGGAATACTAGAAGGAGAAGACAGAGAGAAAGGAGCAGGAGAAACGTTTAAAGTAAAAATGACTCAAATTTTTTCCAAAATTATTCACTAAGACCAAACTACAAATCCAGGAAGCTCAGAAAACACCAAGCAGAACAAATATAAAAACAAAACACCTCAACACATTATATTTAAACTACAGAAAAAAAACTTTAAATAAAGAAAATCTTGAAAGAAGCCGGAAAGAAAAACAAAGCAGCTTGTCTATAAAGGAGCAAGGATAAGAATTACATCAGACTTCTTGTCAGAAACCATGAAACAAGAGGAGAGTGGAGTGAAATATTTAAAGTATTAAAAAAGAAAAACGAACCACCAACCGAGAATTTTATATTCGGAGAAATTATCCTTCAAAAGTGAAGGAGACGGAATTCCCTGGTGGTCCAGCGGTTAGGACTCTGTGCTTCCACTACAGGGGGCCCAGGTTCTATCTCTGGTCGTGGAACTAAGATCCCACAAGCCATGTGGCTCAGCCAAAAAAAAAAAAAAGTGAAGGAGAAATAAAGACTTTCTCAAACAAACAAAAACTGTAGGAATTCATTGCTTGCAGACCTGCCTTTCAAGAAATGTTAAATTCTTCAGACAGAAGGAAAATGATACAGGTTGGAAACTTGTATACACACAAAGAAAGGCTGAGTCCTGGAGGAGGAATAAAGTATGTTATTTTCCTTATTCTTATTTGATATAAAATATAACTGTTTAATGATGGTAACAATAATTGGGTCATTCGACCATATGGATAAGTGAAATGCATGATAGAAATGTCAAAGTGGGGAGTTCAGAATTCTGTCATAAGATACCTGTACCACACTTGAAGCAGAGTAGTGTTATTTGAAAGTGAACTCAGATTAATTTAAAATGTATATTTCAAACTCTAGATTAATTTAAAATGTATATTTCAAACTCTAGGATAGTCATTAAGAAAATGTTAAAAAAGAAGTGTAATATACTGAGAGAGAAGATAAAATGGGATTATATAAAAATTTTCATTAAAAATTGAGAAGGCATAAAAGAGGAAATATACAAAGAACAAACGCAAAACTTCAGAACGAGGAAAATTATCTTAAATATAAAGGAGCATTACATAATGCTACAGAGGTTATATAATTATCCAAGAAGATATAATAATCCTAAACATGTATGTGCCTAACAAGAGTATCAAAATACACAAGGTAAAGACTGATTTTTTTAAAAAAGAAGAAATAGACAAAGCCACTGTTATAGTTGGAGACTTCAGCACCCCTCTGTCAATAATCCATAGGTCAAGGAAGCAGAAAGTATTAACAATACAGATAATCTAATGGCACTATCAATCAAGTTGCTCTGATTGACATAGGATAATCCATTAAACAAAATACAACTTTTTCTCAAGTTCTCTCATTGCAGAGCACGGGCTCTAGGGCCCGTGGGCTTCAGTAGTTGTGGCGCGTGGGCTCAGTAGCTATGGCTTGCAGGCTCTAGAGCGCAGGCTCAGTAATTGCGGCACATGGGCTTAGTTGCTCCGCGGCATGTGGGATCTTCCCGGACCAGGGCTTGAACCCGTGTACCATGCATTGGCAGGTGGATTCTTAACCACTGCGCTACCAGGGAAGCCCAGCAATTGTTCTTTTTGTTGTTTAAAATTCCATGTTTTCATGGCAGGTTTCCTACGATAACTCTTCTATCTTTTATGCAATTTTTGGACAGTAATACAGACTGTAGGGGTATGTATGAGGCCCCTCACAATATCAGTGGATTTCCACCAATCCCTAGCTGCACACCAATCTACTTTCTGTCTTAGTTATCTATTGCTGCTTGACAAATTAACCTCAAATTTTAGTGGCTTAAAACAGCATTTGTTATCTCATGGTTTCTGAGGGTCAGGAATGTGGGAGCAGTTTGGGTGGTCCTGTCTCAGGGTCTCTCAGGAAGTGACAGTCAAGTAGTCGCCTTGGGATGCAGTGGTCTGAAGCCTTAACTGCGGCTGGAAGGTCCATTTCCAAGGAGGCTCGCTCACGTGTTAAAGCTGGAATCCACGGTTCCCCCCTGACTGTTGGCTGGAAGTTTTATTTCCTCACCATGAGGGCCTCTCCCGCGGGCTGTCTGATTGTCTTCAAGACCTGACAGCTCGATTCCTCCAGAATGATGAGTGATTAGGGGTGGGGTTTGGGGGGCGGGGAGAGAGAGGACACCTGAGATGGAAGCTGCAGTCTTTTATAACCTAATCTCGGAAGGGACATCATCACTTCCGCTCTATGTTATTGGTCACATTGCCCAACCCTAGTCAATATGCGAGAGAACTAGACAAGGCTGTGAGCACCAGGAGATAGGGGTTATTGGGGCCACTGTGGCAGAAAGAATCGTGCCCCTGTCCATGAACTGTGATTTATAATCAGAACATATATTTGGTCTTTATCCCTATTCCTGGCACAGAGCTCCTAAAACCCTTGGAACTTCCTAAGAAGAGCCACGAAGGCATCTTTGGTTATGTTCGTCAGTGACCTTTGGAAAGCCCCAAGGTAACCTAAGGATGAGGGCTGGTCACCAGAGGAAACAGCCATGGGATTAGAGGATTGGAATTTTCAGTCTCACCTCCAGGGAGGGGACAGGGGCAGAAGATTGAGTTCAGTTACCAGTGGGCAGTGTTTTAATCAATCACACCTATGTAACGAAGCCTCCGCAAAACCCCCAAAGGACAGGGTTCGGAGAGCCTCTGGGTGGTGAACACATGGATTTGTGGGGAGAGTGGCCTGCTCAGAGAGCATGGAAGCTCCACGTTCCTTTCTCCATATCTTGCCCTATGCATCTCTTACATCTGGCTGTTCATGAGCTAAACTCTCTTATAATAAACTGGTGATCTAATAAGTAAAATGTTTCTCTGAGTTCTGTGAAGCACTCTAGCAAATTAATTGAACCCAAGGAAGGGGTTGTTGGAACTCTCAGTCTATAACTAGTTGGTCAGAAGCACAGATGACAGCGAGGATTTGCAAATAGCCTCTGAAGTTGGGGCAGTGGTGGGGGAGGGAATCTTGAACGACTGAGCTCTTAACCTGTGGGATCTGACACTACCTGTAGGCCCTTAACTGCAGAATTGAGTTGAATTGTAGGACACCCACCTGGTGTCTGAGAATGGCTTTGGTGCAGGAAGAAACCACACACAGTGACTGGTGTCAGAATCCTGTCCCCCACCGAAAGTTAGCAAGCCCTAACTCCTGGAACCTGTGAATGTTATCTCGTACGGCAAAGTCTTTGCAGATGTGATTAAGTTAAGAATCCTGAGATGGGAAAACTATTCTGCACATTCCAAGTGGGTGACACTACTAAATGTCATCACAAATGTCCTTACAAGAGAGTGGCAGAGGGAGTTTTCACAGACGTACAGAGGAGAAGGTAATGTAAGTATGGAGCAGAGACAGATTTGAAAATGAGGCCCCAAGCCAAAGAAAGGCAGGAACCACTAGAAACTGGAAGAGGCCAGGAGTGTATTCTCCCCAAGAGCCTCCAAAGGAAGCATGGCCCTGCCAACACCTTGGCTTTGACCCAGTGATATATTTCACGCTTCTGGCGTCCAGAACAATGAACACATGCATTTCTGTTTTAAGCCACCAGGTTTGCAGTAGTTTTTTTTTTATAACAGCCACAGGAAACTAACCCACCTAAGAAGGTGGCTACCACACATTCTATATCCTCAACATTTTCTAAAAAAATACTTTAAGCACCTGTTGTGAAATTTCCATCTCAGCATCCATGGTGGTGCTCTAACTTTGATTGTTTGCATAATTCAACACTACAACATGCATACGTTTTTCAGCCATTATAAGTAAAAATTATTTCCAAACACAAAATAAATATCTTAGCGACCAAGCAATAAATACCGCATTTAGCAGAGCAGATTTGATTTGGGAGAGCGCGTGCTCGTTTAGAGCGCAGCAGAGTGTGCCGAAGCTCACGGCGCGGAGAGCATAATTCGTGCTGCTGCTAGCTTTTATTAGCTGGAAGTACACCACAGACAATGGCTGTTTCATACATACAAAGAGCAAGTGGGGAATAATTCCAAGACAGGTAGCGTTATGATCAGTTCTATTCCAGGTGGTGGTATTTGGGTACAGGTATACTAAACCAGTGATACTTTTTACATCTATTTTTGTACATTTATATTTCTTTTTTTAATGAGTTGCCTGTTCTTATCTTTTGATTTCTATTGTTTTCTCTTATGGTATTTACCTTTTTCATTAAAAAATTATTTAACTGGTAAACATTGAGCCCATGTCTCTAAAATGTCTTGCCCAGATATTTTCCCCAGCTTTTCAACTCTTGTTTGCCTAAGGGAATTTAAAAAAAAAATTATTTTATTGAAGTACAGTTGATTTACAATGTTGTGTTAATTTCTACTGTACAGAAAAGTGATTCGGTTATACATATATTCTTTTTCATATTCTTTTCCATTATGGCTTATCACAGGATATTGAATATAGTTCCCCGTGCTATATGGTCGGAACTTGTTTATCAAGGCAATTTTTTTCTGTATAGAACTTTTACATTTTTATGTGATCACATTGATCACTTTTCTCCATTGAGTTATGTCTTTAGCATAAATTTTAGAAAAGCCTTCCCATTACTAATACATACATACATATATATATGTATATGTGTGCACACACGTGTGTGTGTGTGTGTGTGTGTGTGTGTGTGTGTGTGTGTGTGTGTATATATATATATATATATATACATAAAATCACCTACAGCCCAAACCATTTCTTTCTTTTTTAAAAAAATATTATTTATTTATTTTGGCTGTGCCGGGTCTTCATTGCAGCATGCAGGATCTTAGTTGCGGCATGCAGGATCTTTAGTTGTGGCACGCATGAGGGATCTAGTTCCCCGACCAAGGATGGAACCTGGGCCCCCTGCATTGGGAGTGTGGAGTCTTACCCACTGGACCACCAGGGAAGTCCCCAAACCATTTCTTAAGAAATGAATGTCTGGAGCCAGCCTTGAGAATTCCCGTAGTCCACTGCCAGGTAGCATTAGAACTCCTCACTTTCATGGGAATGTGTCAGCTGAAATAGCAAGCCCAGAACTTACTTGGTAATATGGACTGTCTGAACTATGGGGACTATTCTTAGGGCAAGTATTAGTCAGCTGAGGCTGTCATAACGAAATACCATTGACTGGGTGGATTAAGTGGACATTTATTGCTCATAGTCCTGGAGGTGGTAAATCCAAGAGAAAGGTGTTGCCAGGTTTGGTTTTTCCTGAGGCCTCTCTCCTTGGCTTGAAGATGGTCAACTTCTTATTTATTCTCACATTGTCTTTTCTCTGCATGTGCATTCCTGGTTTCTCTTCCTCTTACAAGGACACCAGTCCTACTGGATTAGGGCCCCACCCATATGACTTTAGTTAACCTTAATTACTTCCTTAAAGCTTCTATTTCCAAATATAGTCGCATTTGGGACTAAGGTTTCAACCTATGGCTTTTGAGGTGACACAGTTGAGTGCATAACAGAGCATAATCTGAAGCTGACTGCCATTGAGTACTTATGGAAGGAAAGTCTTCTATTCCTCCCAATGAAGTAAAATTATAGAAATACATTAAAAGAATATCTTATAGTAGCAGTGCAAATGAGAAGGATCAAGAGCATATGAGAGATTTCAGCAAATTGGCGGACCATGTAAAGTGGGTGGAGGGACTTCCCTGGTGGTCCAGTGGTTAAGACTCCACACTCTCAATGCAGGGGCCCAGGTTCCATCCCTGGTCGGGGAACTAGATCCCATATGCCACAACTAAGAGCCTGCATGCAGCAACGAAGATCCCGAGTGCTGCAGCGAAGACCTGGTGCCACCAAATAAATAAATATTAAAAAAATTAAGTGGGTGGAATGTATTGTCAGGTGAAACACAGCAGAAGGGGCGACCGTCAGGAATGTGCTCCAAGGGTGTTGCACAAGAGATGGGAACCGTCTGCCTTTGGGAACATGCATGATTCTCCAGGCTCAGAGTCAGAAGATCTGACAGAGGGCAGGAGCAACAAGTGGGGCTGGAAGCAGGGAATCTGTTAAAGGTCTGGGTACACAAAGGATATACCCTTCAGTTTCTCAGCCTGCCTAACCACTCAAAGTAATCAGGAAATCTAGCATTTAATTCTGGGGGGAAAAAAAAAATCCAGAGGACTGTTTACTAAAGATGTGAATGTTCCCTGGAGAGTTTTACAGCTTCTAGTGTGGGTTTTGGTTGCCGAGAGAGATCACACCTGATCTTGTTGTGGCATTTGGGGCTCCCTAAGCTTTCTCTTAAATAGGAATGTCAATCATAAATCACCAGGAATAGGAGAAAACCCAGCAGCATGAAAGTCAAACATAAAGAAAGAGAAAACAGAAAATTCAGAAAATAGATTTGTTAAAATGTATTTTTAGTATACTCAGGAAGAACTGAGATATTATAACCACACAAAAGCAGAACAGTATGCCATGAAAGAGAATAATCAAGAAGCCAAGTAAGAGCTCTTGGGAAAAAAATCCTTAATGTTAATAGTCAAAGCAGATTTTGTAAAGTATAATAAGTGGGTAAAGATATCCCCTCAAAAATAGAGAATGAGAGAAAAGAGGCACAAAGGGTCAGTCAAATATGGAAAGTTGGTAAATAAAGTTGAGAAAATATCCCAGGAAGTAGAACAAAGAAGACTACAAAATAGGAGAGAAAATATAAGAAAATTAAAGGATCATTTCTTTAGGTTCAACATCTGAATAATAAGTCCAGAAGGACAGGACCTACCAATTGAACAGGACCATGGAATGAGTGGGGAAAACATTTACACATATTGCTATGAAATTTAGATCATCAGGATAAAGAGAATTTCCTAAAAGCTGCCAGAGAGAATGAACAGGTTACCTACAAAAACTCAAGGATCAAACTGATGCCAGACTTCTCATCAACAACAATGGATGTGAGAGGACGATGGAGCACGGCCCTCAAGGTTTTGACATAAAGTGAGTTTTAACCTAAATGCTCTACCCAGACAAATGATCAATCACATGTCGGGGCAGAATAAAGACACATTGAGCCATTCAAAGAAAGACTTAGAAAATTTAACTCCTTCATACCCTTTCTTAGGACGTTACTTGGAAGATGAAAGAAAACAGAGGAAAGAGAAAGATGTAAGGTTTGGTCCATTGAGAGGTTGAGCAGTGAAGACAAACCCAAAGGTGACACAGTTCAGCAGCTCCAGAGAACACATGACCCAGATGGGGGCAGAGGACAAAGCATGGGGAGGACTCCCCACTGAGAAAGGGGACCCCAAGCAAAAGGACCCCACACACAGGTAGCACAACTGCAAGAATGTGAAAATATGAGGATACGAGGATATCAATACTACTATCTTGTGAACAAGAAATAAAAGTTCATTAGAAACTCTAGGCAAAATCAAATGCTGTAAAAGAAAACTATGGTCCAAATTAGCAAATTCAAATGTCGTATGATGTTTATGGACCCGCCAAAAAGGACATAGAATCCTAGTGTACCACTTGGTCTAAAAGTAAATAATAATAATGTAACCATAATAAGGTAACTGCTTATCAGAAGTAATTCAGCATATGAAGAAGGCAAGGTTACAGAATATAATACAATGGTAGCAAACTAGCAATATTTACAATGTGAAAATAAAAGTATAATTTACAAAGGAAGGCAGGTAAGGGGGAAGAAATTTAGACGTGCCAATATCTTCATCTTATATGCAGATGAAATAGAGTTTTATTTCATGCAGATGAAATATGAGATAGAGTTTTATTAGTGTAAGTTTTTAGAAGAACTGAAAATAGTTGTCAATCAGAGATGAGTAGTATAGCTCAGCTCAATCTAAATTTAAAATTTAGATTTTATCTAAAATTTATAAATCAAGAAAGTTTACTTAGTGTTCTGAAAGTAACCACTAGAAGAAATAAGCATAGTGTAATAAGTGTCTCTGCGGAATGAATCTAGAGGGTGGGGAGGACAGCAGGGGGGGGGTGGTGGGGGGGGTGGGGAGGTTGTTGCTTGTGTCAAAGCTGTTATCTACTATTGGATACTGTCAACGAAGGATTAATCAGTCCATTTAAGAAGGAAATGGAAAATTTTATTCAAGCCAAATTGAGGATTAAAACTCAGAAACAGAACAGAATCTCAGAAAGCTTCCAGAACTGTTGCGCCCGTTAGAAGTCAAGGTGTGGTTATATAAGTTTTTTGAAACAGAGGGCTGTACGTTAAATGATGTATTATTGACAGTTTACACAATCCAGATCTGGCCCCTTACATGATCAGGTAGGAATGTTGTCTTCTAGGAGTTGTCCTGTTGAGGTTAGAAGAATGTTGCTCTTTATGGTTAAGCAGGTATTTCTGCCGATGGGGCAGGTTTGGTCAACGCATTATGTAGATACACATTGCACAGAACTGGGGAGAGAGGAGGTCAAAGGGAAGAGAAAATTTTTTATGTTTAAATTTTTCTTGTCTTGCCATAAATACGAATTTTATTTCACAGTACTTTACTGTATGCATGTATTATCCTGATAGAGCTTTTAAAAATATTTATCAAAAGTCGTTGAGAAAAGCTATCTTTGTGGAAGATTGCCGAAGGACAGACAATCTAACCCTTCCTCTACTCATATTGTTGGACTAAGGTCAGAGTGTCGTAGCGTTGGTTACAGGGGCCGTATCCCTTAGGCTCCCTACCCAGGAAGTTGCTCACTGAACTGTGATGGATCTCTATTGAGATCTTCTCTATAAGAAGCAGCCCTGAGTAACTCATTACTCTGTTTACAGTATGGATATTTTTAAAGATATTGTTCAGTCCACTGCTCCTGTCCTCCTGATAAGAACCGCCATAAAAACATTTTCTCTGGACTTAGTGCCAAAAATAAATGTGCTTCTCCTAAGCCGTGATTAAGTCTTCTCTTATGATCACTGACTCACCTGAGATACCACATTTCCTTCTCGATGTCATCATCTCAGAGTCCAAGAGGTGGTCCACTTCTAGATCATCCAAGCAGACGTTATTTCAATTCACTTGCCCTATGCTGAGTCTCTTTGCCCAAATTTACTCACTGAATTATCTTTACTTTTCCTTTATCTAGTGCATGTTTGTAAACTGCCTTAAATCCTTTCTGGAAAGAGATGGAGGGAAGGGAGTCAAGGAAGGGAAAGGGAGGAAATTTAGTCCATAGATTGAATAATGTTCTTAAGGAGACCTTAACCCATTCAGCTACTTATGCACAGAGAGACGATAAAAAATAATATCTCTATGCTAATAAAGAAATATTTTCTCCATTTATAGAGAAGATATTAATTTAATTTTACCAATTAAGATGTTATAAATCTAATACATAAAAAATAAACTTTTGATAGTTGTAAAGAAAATTCTCAGGAAAAAAAACAAAACAGGAATAGGTAGTATATGGCCTACAGATGGTGCTTAGATCGCCCACAAATTAACTATAGGCAAAATTCTGAAATCATGTACATATTCCAGATGAAAGAGTTCACAATTTTCATTAGAATTTCAAAGAGGTTTTTAAACAAATAGATCAAAGATCACTAAAAAAAGTCCGACCCCACCATATGTGTTCTTATTCAGTTAGGAGTTTAGGATAACTTCTTCCTATATACATTTTCAAGAATTTATCTATTTAAAAAACAAAAACTCCTCCTCTTCTGAAAATTTATTTAAAGAAAATGCAAATTCAAGGAAATATAAATTTAAAGAAAAGTGAGATACTACTATACACCTATTAGAATGACCAAAATCTGGAACACTGACAACTCAGTGCTGCTGAGGATATACAGCAACAGGAACCTGCACGTGGTTATTTACAGCAGCTTTATTCATAGCTGCCCAAACTTGGAAGCAACCAACATGTCCTTCAGGAGGTGATGGGTAAACTGGTACATTCACACGGTGGAATATTACTCAGCAGTAAAAAGAAGTGACCTATCAAGCCATGAACAGACATGGAGGAACCTTAAATGCATATCACTAAGTGAAAGAAGCCGATCTGGAAAGGATGTACGCTGTATGATTCCAGCTCTGTGACATTCTGGAAAAGGCAAAACTATGGAGACAGTCAAAAGATCAGTGGTTTCTGGGGGTGGGCAGAACACGGGGATTTTAAGGGCAGTGAAAATACTCTGATATCATCATCTTACATATATGATGGGTATATGTCATTATGCATTTGTCCAAACCCACAGAATGTACAACTAAGAGTGAACCATAGTTTAAACTACGGACCTTGGGTGATTACGATGTATCAAGGTAGGCTTATCAATTGTAGCAAATGCCCCACTGTGGTGCAGGATGTTGATAATGGGGGAGGCTGTATAGGTGTGGGGCAGGGGGCATATGGGAGATCTCTGAACCTTCCCCTCTATTTTGCTGTGAACTTAAAGTGCTCTAAAAAAATAAAATCTTAATTTAAAAAAACCTATGAACTGTGAACTCTGCAATTAGTTCTTTTGAAATTGATTTTACAAATAACACCTTTTTTTCTGATTATCAATACATACATTCATGTTGTTTCAAGAAGAAAATAATATCATGTTACCATTCAACTGTTAACAGGTTGGACAGATATTCTTCCAGACTTCCTTCCCATTCATCAGATAGTTTTTTAATGTGACAAGATGTATAGGTTTATGATAAGAGTTATCTGATTTTTTTCATAAAGCAAAAATACCATAAACTATATCTCTAATAATGTCCCTGAACAGCTAGTCACTGTAGAGTTGTGGTGGAGCTAAAAGAACATGGGATTTGCTGTCCCATGTCCAGATTAATCACTCCCACAGTGGACAATTACAGCACCTTGAACCAGGCACTGGACCTCCACAAGTCTCTATTTTCTCATCCACATGCCGGGGACAATAATAATAATAATAAAATCCCTTTCATCTACTTTTCTGCTGTGTTATGGTTAAATGAGAAAATAAAGTTGAAATGCTTTGTCACCTCGACAAATAGCTCGACACCTTTTTTTTCTTTATTCCAAAAAATGCTACTATTTCCCAAGACATTTAAAAATTTCCTCTTTGGGAACTGCCTGGAAAATCCATTTACAAGTTACATAGGAAAACACATCTCCTTAACTAAGTTGAGGTTTATTTTTGACCCAACTACCCATGATTCAGCTTTGCTCATCTATGTTATTAACCATATCTCTTCTGTCAGTTTCTGAAAACCAAACCTATTTCTGAAGACGGATGATTCTGCAGCAAGGGAGACATAACTCACATTCAATATTCTCTGAAGTAAAAGCCAGAATTTTAGATAAAGTCTTTCTAGTAAGTGTTTAATTTCCCAAGGTTGAGACTTTGAAAAGAACACTCATTCTGATATACATCTAGGCTTGGTTTTTTGCTGTTTTTGAAAGTTTTTCACAAGGTTTTCTGGTCACATCATAATGCGGGCCAATTTATCATTGTAATCCTTACATGTTTTATTTCATTTCTATATCAGTACTTAAGTGTTATAAGTACCAAGGAAAAGGGCATGATCAGACGGAGAGAAAAAAAAAAAAAAGTCAAGTCAGAAAGGCACAGAAACTGCACACTTTAAAAAGGCTAAGGTGGTAAATTTAATGTGTTTTTACCACAATAAAAGACAAATAGTAAATAAAAAGAAAGGCACAGAGACCTAGATCGTAAGGCAAGAGAGCAATGTGAACACAAGTCACTGAGCTCTTTCTTCTAACGATTCATCACCAAGTAATAAAAAGTCTTGGAAGGAGCTAGTAATTAGTCATATTGTCCCACTCGAAGAGACCTTAATATGAGCAGACATAACACAAAGCCAGAGCACTTTCTCTACCTTCACCCCAGACTGAAAATTAGCCGAATTCAGCAAGCAATAGAAATACACAATACATCCTTCAGAGTATGTTTTACAGTTCCAGGTGAAAGAGCCGTTTGCTAGAGTGGCTGTAACCTGCCTCCCCAAATCTCTCCTGTCCTTTTCCTGACAGTCACACGTTGAGTAATTATCCTTAATTTGTAAAGCTGAGCATCATTCTGCTGCAATCTGTTGCACACATAACTTCTATTATTGTTTTGGTGAGCAGGTCTTAGCAATCACCGTGAGATGATGCAGATGCTACAGATGGATGTGTCATAATAGCTGTAAACCACCAGAAGGCGCTCTAAAACAGACTCCTGGGAAATACTACACCTGCTGGCAAAGAGGCGGAAATAATGCATTGTCTGCAGATGGAGAGTTTAAACCACTTTAAAACTTAATAAAGAATTACAGAGTGGCTGAGGGAATTAAAACACTAAAAAGTCTCCAGAAGACAAAATACAGGTTTCTAAAGGCATTGGGTTAGTACTGTATTTGGTTTTATTTTTTAAGAGAAAAAAATACACAAGAAATATCGATCCAATTAGTGAAGCCAAACAAGCCATGAGAGTACATTTTCACGAGCTTCTCAACCCCTCCATCGGCCAAAATATTCCTTTTAGTGGAGTCAGCCTTTTGCACGAGCTTTGGAGGATGATTCCAAAGATGCTGAAAGTTTACTCAGAAATCTCTCTCCTGATTAACTGCTGGTACCTGAAATTCTTAAGACTTATATCCCACCTTAAGAGCTTTAATTATGTCATAGCATTCTTAATGTCTGAGTAAAGGCTTTACCTCAACTTGGAGGGCTAATATTGACTATTGCCAGGATTTAGTTTAAACGGCTTAATCTTTTGCTATGCACCATCATATGATAGGAAGGCAAGGCTTTGAAGGTTAACCTGATGATAATTTTTAATTATGGGGAGAAGGCCAGGTGTGCAAAGCTCTGACTGTAGCCGGTGGAATATTGTATTAGGGAATCTGCCAGGAACATGGGCATCTGTGGAAAGAGAACAGTATCAGCAACCGCAGCGAAGTACAAACAATGTAACAAACTCCCTGTGCTGGTTTGCTTGCTAGAGGCTGTCATTCCAAAGCACCACAGACAGATAGCTTAACCATCAGAAATATCAGTAGGCTTTTTCACAGTTCTGGAGGCCGGAAGTCCAAGATCAAGGTGTCTGCAGGTTTGTTTTCTTCTAAGGCCTCTCTCCTGTGCTTCTGATGGCTGCCTTCTACCTGTGTCTTCACACGTACATGTCTGTGCCCAAATTTCCTCTTTTCATCAGGACACTGGTCATATTGGATTAGGGCCCACCCTGCAGACCTCATTTTAACTAGAGGCCGCATCTGCAAATATGATCACATCTGAGCTACTGAGAGTTAGATCTTCAACATATGAATTTGAGTGGGATGCAGTTCAGCCCATAACACTCCTGTGCTTTCCAGCGTTGCCCAGTACTTCTTACAATTCTGCAGGGCAGCGGGGTGGCCACGAGGCAGTGGAGAGGGCTTGAGCGTGGCAGTTAGGTCCCTATTAAACGGCCGGCTTAAACATTTCCTAGCAGTGTGACCTGGGGAAATTATTTAGCCTCTTCTTAGCCTTGGTTTCCCCTTTTGCAAAATAAGGCTAAACTTACCCAACCATTGGCGTGGTGAGGCAGGAACATCTGTCTAACAAGAAGTTCTCCAGATTAAATTCAGTGGGAGATCAGACAGTCCTCAAAAGGAAAGGAGTATTCTATGGGAAAGAGGCAAGGGATGCTGGTTGCCAAAAATCCCATAAACACCTTCTACATTTGTGTCCTAAAATTAACTGTAACCCAACACTATAACGATTGTTATCCAGTTATTACTAAATCATATGATTTTTCATCTATAGCTTTTCACTCAGAGTACACCCTTAATCCAATTTAAAAAAAAAAAAAGCTTTTATATTTTTTTCTAAACTGCTAACTTATGGGGACTTCCCTGGCAGTCTAGTAGTTAAAACTCCATGCTTTCATTGCAGGGCGCGCACGTTTGATACCTGGTAGGGGAACTAAGATCCTATGTTGCTGCACGGCGCAGCCCAAAAAAAAAAAAAACAACAACTGCTAACTTGTGAGACAGTAAGATGTGCTGTGACGGGACTTAAGTGAACGAGCAGTAAAAAGAATGGCCAGTGGTACAGTGACATCGGTGAGTTCTAGCCATCCATCCGGATCACCATCGAGTCGTCATCCTCGTGGCTGAACGGTGTGGAGCAATGGAGTTCTTCAGCAGCCCTTTCGGGCCAGTGCTGTGTCTCAGCCCATTTAGCTCCTCTGTGTATGAGTGGAGCCCGAGTGAGGGAGGAATCATTGGCTCAATTAACTAGCATTAAAATACTGTATCCCTAGAATCATAATCAGGGGAACATGATCATTGACTCTGGAAAATAGCTGAGACATTTTCCCTGCTGGGTAGAGACGGAAAATTGAATTACATGAAATGATTTCCCAGTTCTCCATATGTGAACTATTCACATTCCAGATTGTCAGTTCAAGGGCTGTTGTTTGCCGCCATGGCCATGACCATGACCCAGCTAGTCAGTGACATGGCAGCTGAGAAGTTGTATGGATAAAAAATATGTTTTCCCTGGTTATTTACATTGATGGTATACTTTATAAAAACTACAGGAATAAAGAATGTTTCTTAAACTTGAGGTTTTATTTTAGCTGCCATATTACTCTTTTTGTTTCAAATATCCCTTCAGTCAAGTTAGAAATTCCAGTCTTTTCATGGTCTATAATTCTGTTTATCACAAAGTTTCTTAGCGGCTATTTTCTCTAGAATGGCTCCAAAACTCTTACCTTCTGGTATCAATGTCCATTCATTTTTTTTCCTCCTTTCTTTTAATAAAGTACCATTTTCCCCCGTAGCAAAGGATCAAAATGTCTTTCATACTTTTGCACTTCTTATTATATATAGGATAGGAAAATCTCTTTTATATTAAAGTAATTCATTTACAGTTCAGTTTATCACAACAACCAGAAATCTTAGCAGTTGTGTGGATAACTGGAACTATTCTTAGAACCTTCATATTTTTAACCCTTCCTGAAACGACAGGTGTGTCAAATAAACAAGATATTTCTGGCTAACAAATTTTGCAATCTCTCTTTCAGAAGCTGTCATATTCTAGAACTTCCTGATGGCTTTGTTTATTTAGTCGTTCTCAAACTTCCTCTCCCAAACCCATTGCTCTCTTAAAAATTATTGACAACTCTTGTTTATGGGAGGTTATATATATTAATATTTACCATATTAGAAATTAATAGCGAGATGTTTTTAAAATATTTTAAAATGACTATAAGGGCTTCCCTGGTGGTGCAGTGGTTAAGAATCTCCCAATGCAGCCCAAAATAAATAAATACGTTTATTTAAAAAATTAAAAAAAAATAAAATGACTGTAATAAACCCACTGCCTGTTAAAATGAATATTTGCATAAAAACATGTTTTTGGATTAAAATTAATTAGAAGAATAGCATTGTTTCATATTTTGACTATTTCTTTAATGTCTGGCTTAATGGATTCCCACAATATGCTTGTGCCTTTAATCCGTTGTGATATCTCATTTTGACTGAAGTATATGGAGAAAATCTGATCTCACAGGGATATGTAGTTAGAAAAGGGAGGAGTATTTAATAACCTTCTCATGTATTGATAATTGGATTTTCTTCTTTGGTACAACACTGGAACTCGACAAGTGGTAACTTCTTAAAGGTTGGTTGAATGGGGAAACCAAAACCGTATCAGTGAACTTTTCTTCCTCTGTTACATGAAAACCCATCAATCTGTCTCCTACTCTGAATGGATCTTTCACCCATGTATGATTTTGTAACTTCCAAATGTTGACAAATTTCATTATTACTATGTTAACAAAAAAATCACAGTTGCTAATATCCACACTGATTTCATCGAGAACATTCTTTTGAATATTAGGAAACTCTCAAGCTCATGGCGGTATATGAAGGTTTTTAAAAATCCTAAATTTTAAAAAAATTAAGTAATGTATTTATTGGCTGTGTTGGGTCTTCGTTGCTGAGCGCAGGCTTTCTCTAGTTGCGGCCAGCAGGGCTGCTCTTCGTTGTGGTGCACGGGCTTCTCATTGCGGTGGCTTCTCTTGTTGCAGAGCACGGGCTCTAGGCGTGTGGGCTTCAGTAGTTGTGGCACACGGGCTCAGTAGTTGTGGCTCGTGGTCTCTAGAGCACAGGCTCAGTAGTTGTGGTGCACAGGCTTAGCTGCTCCACGGCATGTGGGATCTTCCCAGACCAGGGCTCGAACCTGCGTCCACTGCATTGGCAGGCGGATTCTTAACCACTGCGCCACCAGGGAAGTCCCTAAAAATTCTAATTTTTGATTCACAGATGTGTGTGTACGTGTGTGTGTGTGCGCACGTGTGTGTGTGTTGCTACCTTATTTAGAAAGAGAATTTCTTACTGACTCTGGAAAACTTGCTCTTGGCTCATGATTTTTGTTATGAGTGACCTTTGAACCAGATCTTTTTGCAATAAATCATTTCTTCTTTTGCTCGCTTCCATTTGTTTTGGGCCATATATTTTGTTAATATATATTTGTAGAAAAATTATATATATTTGTAGAAAAATTAAAAAACTAAACAAGTATATAGATAAATAGATAGGGGCTATATATGTGTGTGTGTGTGTGTGTGTGTGTGTGTGTGTGTGTGTGTGTATATATATATATACACACACACACACATACAGTGTCCCCCCCGCCGCATCTGCAGGGAATACGTTCCAAGACTGTCAGTGGATGCCTGACGCGTGTAGGACGAAACTGCATGTGTGCTGTTTTTTCCTATACATACATACCTATGATAAAGTTTAGTTTATAAATTGGCCACAGTAAGAGATTAGCAACAGTAACTCATAATAAAATAGAACAGTTAGAACAGTTACTGTAATAAAAGTTGTGTGAATGTGATCTCTCTCTCTCTCACAATATCTTATTGTACTGTGCTCACCCTTCTTCTTGTGATGATGTGAGATGATAAAAAGTCTATGTGATGAGATGGAGCGAGGTGAGTGACGTAGGCACTGTGACCTAGCGTTAGGCTGCTACGGAGCTTCTGACGCTGAGTCAGAAGGGAGACCATCTGCTTCGGGTCAGCTGTCAGGAGCACATGGCATCTATGGCTGGGACCCTGTGTGGGGTGGAGATTTCATCACGCTGCGCAGAACGGTGCACAATTTAAAACTTATGAATTGTTTATTTCTGGAATTTTCCATTTAATATTTTCAGACTGAGGTCGACCGTGGGTAATTGAAACCACAGAAAGCGAAACTACGGAGAAGGGGGGGACTGCTGTACCCACAATATCACTAACTAAGACAACACTGTGAGCCGTTTGGTGCATATCATGTTGTCTTTTCCTCTGTTTTGTTTTAAGTTGTCATTAGACCTGTCTAGAAAAAAAATAATCACAAGTAATTCATGCTCCAAAGTTACTTTCCTCATTTCCATCTAAATTAGATACAACTCTTAGCCAAGTTTTCACTGTTTTTTTCTTTTCCTTCTGGAAAGCAGTTCTATCACTTTTACGATACTATCAAGTTTTAGTCTCCTATGGCTGCTTTGTCAAACTACCATAAACTCAGTGGCTTCCAACAACACAATTTATTATCTTACCATTGTGCAGGGTCTCACAGAGCTAAAACCAAGGTGTCAACAGAGCCGTGTTCCTTTCTGGAGGCTCTGGGAGAGAATCTGTTTCTTGGCCTTTTCCAATTTATAGAGGCCGCCCACATGCCCTGGCTCACGGCCTCTGTCTTCAAAGCCACCAAGCATGGCTTGAGTGCTTCTCCCACTGCCATCTCATGCTCACATCTCCCTCTGACCACAGCTAGGAAAGGACCCGTGTGATTAGGTTGGGCACATGGACGTCATCCAGGATAATCCTGCCATCTCAAGGCCCTTAATTTAATCACATCTTCAAAATTTCTTTTTCCATGTAAGGTAAATATTCACAGGTTTTGAAGATTAAAGTGTGGACATCTTTGGGGAGCTATTCTTTTGCCTTCCACGATTATTGGCAGCATTCAGAGGAGGCTTCCTTGTTTTCAAAAGCAATTGATATCATTTAAAAAGCAGTATGCCATATCTGCATGGGCTTCCCCAAACATCTTATTCATTAATCTGTGCTAAAGTAGATTTGGATGTTTCGTGTGGTCCTAACCATGACTATGTTCTAATTTCCACACTCTTTATGTATCCACAAACAAGTAATCCGTTTACACCTGTCATTTGTCACTGCCCTTTAAATAAATGATTCTATTAAATGTGGCAAGCAACACAACAGTCAGTGATCAGAAATCTAGTCTGCTTTTCAGTTAAAATCTCTTGAATGTTAAGGCCGTGTGTAGAGTGATATTTTCTACTCATTCACACAATGACAGCCAGGCCTGTTTTCAGTCAGCTTTCCGAGTTGACCTTAAGCCCTAGTGAAGAGCAACAAAAGTAAGGTAAAGCAAGTAGTGCTTTCTGAATAATGAAACAAAGGGAGTCTATACTTATTAGGGTGGAGCAGGGCAACTGACGTGACTGCAACGATGGAAGAGAGAAGGTTCATTGGAAGAACAAGCTGCCACGTGTGGACACTTCAGTTTGTCGGGATATAGGCTCACACACAGCACAACTCTAAAGCACGTGAGTCAGGGGAGATGGATTTGTTAGCTAAGCTCGAAATACTAAAGGAAGGAGCACCCTCTGCAACTTGAACAAGGTAAGTACAATAAATAAGAGGAGATACGACCTCACAAAGCGGGTAATAGACTGATGGAGCTGAATTTCTTATTCTTGCAGTCAACTTTCGCTGATAAGGTGTGCATGGGACAGACACTCGTGAATTGCTATGATTGCTACAAATCAGAAATGAGTGACATGATCTCTGTCCCGAAAGGGCTGTTGAGAGAGTTAGGCGGACAGGAATGTAGACCGATAATTACATTAGAGTGTGAGCTAAACCTAGACTCCAAACGGGAAGCCGTGAGGATGCTCGAGCTTCCGAGTCTGCTCTGGCTCACTCAGGCTGTGGGTCGGTAGAAACGGTGATGGGGGAGCTCAGAGAGGAAGTGAAGTTTGACTCAAATCGTGAACGGGAAGTCAGAGCGCAGGGAAATGACCGAGTCAAAACAGCTTTGCAAAGGCCTGAGTGTGTGGGCGAGCATGTTCAGACTCCCAGTCAAAGCACCCCGTTCGGGCTTCTGAATCTCAGAGAAAGCAGAAGTGAGCGAATAGCAGAAGCCGTGGACCCATATATTCAGGACCCAAAGCTACAATTTTCCTACCCATCCTCCCATTTCTCATCTGTTTACTCCTGTTATGATTAGTAGCCCAAACTTCTCAAGCCATTGACACAGGACACTCACTCTGAATCCCAGCTCCTCGCCATTCTCCCCTATCCTCCCAAACCCTTCGTCCTTTGTCCTGTGTAATCCTGGTTTCTTACACCCACATACCTTAAGACCAAGAGAGAAGCATCTTCCTCGCTCCATTTTGCTGCATTCAAACGATTTCTTTTCCTCCCTCCTTCAAAACCCAGAATTCCTTAGAAGTTAATGACATCAGGGCTTATCATCTACTGACACCTGCTTCGTGAAAGGCTTTGGCTCTGCGCTCACCGAGTTCCTCTTTCCTACCCTATCGTTACTCTTGATGACATCTGCACCCATACGGCAGAGCCAGCCGACCTCCCCGTCTGTTGTTCTATGATCTTCTCACCTCCAGCCATGTTTTCCTCTGCCCTATGACGGCCAGCTAGTGTCCTCTCATCTCTCGTTTCTTTTGTAGCACTCATGATCTGCAATCGCTTTTTTTTCTTTTTATTTGGCCGTGCCACGCGGCTTGTGGGATCTTAGTTCCCCAAACAGGGACTGAACCCTCGGCAGTGAAAGCGTGGAGTCCTAACCACTGGACCGCCAGGGAATTCCCTGCAATCATTTTATATGTCTGTTTGTTTATAGTCAGTTTTACCCACTAGATGCTCTGTAAGAACTGGGATTGTCTCTGCTTTGTTCATATTTATCCCCAGTCCTTAGCATTGTTTGGGTGCACGGATGTTGGATTAATGAATGAATGGACTACAGACTTTGTGTCAGAAAATATTTAGAGATACGGTGGGAAAGATAGACAGAGAAAGGCTCTTAAAAAGTATCATATGCCATGCTAAGAGCTGGGTTTTACCCCGGGAACCTCCAGGAGATAGCCCCCAGGACATGGGAGAAAATATATATTCCAGCAAAGACTTGTACTCAAAAATGTTAATAGCAGCTTTATTCATAATAGCCCAAAACACTGAACACATCCCAGATTTCCACCAACTGTTGAAGAGATAAACAAATTGTGGTGTATTCATACAAAGATTACTGTTCAGGAAAAAAAAAAAGAAGGAACCAGTAGTCCAGGTAACCACTTGGATGAATCTTAAGAGCACGGTGCTGAGGGAGGGGAGTCAGACAGGAGTTACTACATAATTGCTCATAATTCCATTTATATGCAAGTCTAGATAAGAGAAAGCAATAGACAGGAAGCAGATCAGTGGTTGCCAGGAACCAGGAAAAGACGCAGGGCTTCCTTGCAACAGGGCACAGGGAAACATTTTAGGGTGATGGAAATATCTGTATCACAAGCAAGGTGGAGGTCACGGGACTGTCCACATTTGTCAAAACGCATCGCATGGCGCGCTTAAAATTGATCAGTGTTATTGTACGTAAACTGTACCTCGATAAACCTGACTGAAATACAGATTTACAGATTTACAATATTTGTACAGATTTACCAATATTACTAAGAGAAACAGAGGAAAAGCAAACTTTAAGATGATGTCGGAAACATGTTTGCCCTTCTGCCTCCCACCTTCTTCCCTTTGAAGCCACTGCTCTCAGGGAAGATTGTCCAGGACCAGCTCTCACTCTTCGGGGCTCCGCTGGGTGTATTGACAGGAGTGGAAAAGTTTGTTTTCCTCCTGTGAGGTTACTTAGAGCTTTGCTACAGGAATGAGGACTTCTGATTCTTTGTTTTTTAAAGGCCTCAGAATTGCTACTAGAAATGTGCAATTGCAAAGAAAGTAGACTCTAGTCAGGCAGACATGAGATCAAATCTTGTCACTGTCACTTAGTAATTGACATTGTCACTCACCATTGGACATGTTATTAAACTGCCTAAAGCTTCAGTTGTTCTCTTCCGAAGAATGGAAATAACAGAACAATCTTAGAGATTTGCCAAGAAGTCAAGCAGTTCCTCAGGAGTGGCCGGTGACAGCTGCTAGATCGGCTTGGCAAATGTCCCTAGATTTGGGACAATGCGCCCACGTGGATTTGGGTAGTGTGTTACTTACGGCCCCTCAAGTCACATGGGAGAAACGAAGAGGCCCAGTGGACATGGGTGCACAGTGGTCCTGCGTCACAGCTCAGGAATACCAAGCTTCAGAAACCCCCAACCGCATCCAGAGGCTGCTGGCAGACCTGGCCACTCTGTGCTCTGAAGAGAACTATTCCATTCATTATCCTGAGATGTTAGCAAGTCTTCCGCGGGGCAGGGAGGATGAGGTCTTCATCGTTACGCTCCTGGATGTCTCCAGGGAGAGGATGCCCTCGATCTTTATTCTCCTGGAATGGAAATACTTCTGAACAGATTGACTGATGTTGCCTAACATGGAGAAATGTGAGAGAGTCATGGAGAATTAGCTCCCAACAGGACTGAAGAATAAATGAATGCAAAGTACTAAGCGTAGTGTTTTCTACAAAGTAATCACGTCATAAATTCAGATGGCAATGATATTGACAATTACGATGATGAGGCAACACAGTGGGGGAAAAATGGCATCTTTCCTTTAAACCCGTCACACAATTCCTTTTAGAAAGGGAGCTGTATTTGTTGGGGAAAATGTGCTGATGAGTGCTTGCAGTTGCAGGGCAATGTGCGCACCCCAGGGTTTGCGTATTTGCTGACACCAGGATGAACAGAAGGGAGTGGAACTGCTCTCTTTAAGACTGGAAAGGAATTTGTTTTTCTAAAGCACTGGAAAGGAATTTGTTTTTCTAAAGCACTGTTTCTCAAAGAGTGGTCACAAGACCAGCATCAGTATTACCTGGGAGCTTAATAGAAATGCAGAATGTCAGGTCCCACCTCAGATCTACTAGATCAGAAACTCCGGGGTGGGCCCAGCAATCTGTGTTTCTAACAAGCCCCCGGTTGATCCTGAGGCGAACTACTTAGTCCTGGAGAGGCTAGAGGGAAGCGGGGTGGGAATTTGTGAGCCTGGACTCTTTATGGAAGAACATGAGGAATCCTCAGTGGTAGACCTAAAATGACTAAGAAAATATTAATATGGATTTTAAACAATTAATTACTTTATTTTTAAATTTATTTTATTTTTGGTTGCATTGGGTCTTTGTTGCTGCATGCGGGCTTCTCTTGTTGCAGAGCACGGGCTCTAGGCGTGCAGGCTTCATCAGTTGTGGCATGTGGTCTCAGTAGTTGTGACTCCTGGACTCTAGAGTGCAGGCTCAGCAGTTGTGGTGCATGGGCTTAGCTGCTCCGCGGCATGTGGGATCTTCCCAGACCAGGGCTCGAACCCGTGTCCCCTGCAATGGCAGGCGGATTCTTAACCACTGCACCACCAGGGAAGTCTGCATTTTGTTTTAATTTTCATGTATTTATTAATGAAGTTGACATTTCTGTATTTGAGAGAAGATAATGTATATCTTTAATCACTGTTTTATTTATCATTTCCTGTTTACTTTCTAATCGAATCTGTTCTAATCTCCAGTGGGTAACGTGCCTGGTAAAAAGTTCCTGGATTTACAAAGTACAAGGGAGAAGATCCTAAATGAGGAATGGTTCTAGCAGTTACCGTCATCTTTACTCACGCAGGGAAAATAAACTATGCAGGTGACAGCTGACAGGTGCCCTTGGACAGCTGTCATTACCCGGGGAGGGGACACTGGTGCAAACATGGGCATATGTAGTTCCTGAGGCACACGGTGATTTTGCAACTGGACATAAGAATCAGCGTTTCAGAAACAATTTTAACTACATGGGAAAATCATTAAAAATTTTTTTAATCTAGTTTGTAAGAATTGTCTGAGAAAATGTGAGGTCTTCATCCTCCAGTAAGCTCAGCACTAAATCAAAAGCCTTGACAGGCATGAAAGGGAGAAGGGGTGTGCCCCACATTGCTTACGGTGAGGAAACACAAGTGGTACCCGTGGTGCCCGCCTAGCACCTCATTGCTGCCTCACAACCTGGTCCTCCTCACATGCACATTTTCACTTGTTTTTCCTCCCCTTCTTCACTTAGCCCGTACGCTCTGGGGAAAGCTTACTCCACCTTCAGCTATAGAGATGGCCTCCATCTAAATCCCACGGACGATTCCATCTCCTTGACAAAGTCTTTGGCTTACAAAGGGTAGCCGTGATCTAAGGGGTCTGAGCGAGCAAGGGCAGCCCTGGTCTGTTGCTATGCACACTGGGCTACCTGTGACCTCTCGCCGTGAGGGAGAAAGTTCGCTGCTGGTTTGCTACCAGCAAATACCCATCGGCCCTGTGCGGAGGGGAATTAGACTTCCAATCCAGTTAAATGGTGCTGAAGGTCTAACATGGAGGGAGGGAAACTGTCTTCGATGACATTGTTAAGCCGCTGGCTCGATGAACCCTGAAGCCGGTTATACCTCTGATTTCCAGGTACCTAAGCTGAACATTCTCTTTGTTATTTAAGCGAGAAGTGAAAAGGAAAAGAGCTGGTAACTGTTCCCATCCAACTTTTGAAGCTGTCCGTTTAGGTTCTGAGCTTCTATCAGGCTAGTTACACTGTAGTCAGATTTTAAAACTGTAAACAGATCATGTCACTCCCCTGCTCTTAAGCCTGCAGTGGCTTCTGTCACACATGACTAACAGTGACAATAATAATAATAATAATGACGAAGCATCTAGCGCCCTCCCTGGCCACATGCCTCTGGCCCCTTGTTGCCTCAGTCCCTCCCTCGGGGGCTCCAGCTGCTACAGCTCTTGTCTCAGGGCTGCTGCACTTACTGTTCCTCTGTCTGGAATGCCTTTGCCCAAGGTCTTCACATGTACGTCTCTGACTTCATTCATTTACCAGTTCAACTATCGGTCATCAGAAGGGGCTTCGATGACCCCCTTATCTAAAGCAGCACCTACCCCCTTCACACTCTGTCCCTTACTCTGCTCTATGTTTCTTCTTGGTACTTATCCCTGCCTGAATTTATATCACTTGCTCTTTAAATCTGTCAATCTCACCCGAATGTAAGTTCCATAAAGGTGAGACTTGACTTTGTTCACAACTGTGTCTCCAGCACCTCGAACATTTCCTGGCATACAGTAAACAGTCAATACATTTTTATTGAAGAGAAAATAAAGAAGAGAATAAAAGTCTCAAAGAGTGATCTTCCTTAAGAAGAGCTATCAACGTCCAGTTGTTGGCTATTTTTATCTTGGTAATGGGGTACACACTGCTGGTCGGGTGACCCAAGAACATTCCCTACCCGCTTCTTCCTGGATGCTTTCCACTATCCTGCCGGCAAATTTTATTATTTATTTATTTATTTAGCTTATTTTTTGGCTGTGTCGGGTCTTAGTTGAAGCATGTGGGATTTTTCGTTGTGGTGCGCCGGCTTCTCTGTAGTTGTGGCCCGTGGGCTTAGTTGCCCCGCGGCAGGTGGGATCTCAGTTCCCCGACCAGGGATCGAACCTGCGTCCCCTGCACTGGAAGGTGGATTCCTAACCACTGGACCACCAGGGAAGTCCCATGCTTGCAAATTTTAAATACTTGCTTTTCTTAGTCTTCACTGCTGCTGTGGGCTTTGCCGATATAACAGTTCTGGCTGATGAGACGTAAGTGGGAGTCTGGAGTGTGTTTCTGGGAATGCTTTTGACTGCCTGGCAAAAGGAACAAGCAAGGCGGACTGTCTTTCCTCCTTATTTCAGCTCAGAAGCCAGGGTGATCGTGGTGATGAAGCAGTGATCTTGTGACCAAAAGACCACAGGACTAAGAGAAAAGTCATCAGATGACTGAGCTATCCAAACAATGCCAATAATGAGAAAATGAACTCCCAACTGTTGACTGAGTTTTCTGTTACTTATAGCGCAACAAATCATAACAGATTGGTGACAAAAAAGAGTACAATATTTAACAAATATTTACTGAGCATCGTAAGTGCACAACGCTGTGGTGAGTGGCATTGTGGCTACAATGACCAACAACTCACTGTTCCTGGTCCCCGAAGATTCCAACCTAATGTGGACACACACCCTAATAAGGAGGAGTGAGAACACGCTGAAGTCCCCGCCTGACTGTGAGGTTTGTGAAGTCACTGCCCAGTGCCCACCACCTTGCCTGATGTATACAGGTGTGAAATAAACGTACTGAGTGAATGGATGTGAGATGAGCTCCCTTTGGGTGTATCGGGGAAGACTTCAAAGTCTTGAGTGGCAGCTTCAAGTATGGGTAGGATTTCAACAGGGAGAAATGGTGGGAGGAAGGTAAGCAGGCAACTTAGGCAGAGAGAGCACAGGCTCAAAGGCCTCATGGGAGGAACTCGTAACATACATAAGAGATTGGAGATTGCCCTTTTTTCTCTAGGTAAAAAATAGGCATTTTTTCTAGGTAAAAAAATGTATGCTACGGCTTCTAACTTAAGAAAGGGTGATAGGTAAATATTTATGTCTTCATAAGATTTTAAAAATTAACTTAAGCAGATACACACTAGTGAAAAATATTTATTTTGCAAACAGAATACAGTGCAAACAATGTTCTTGTTTACTCTGACAAGTGATACCTTGCAAATGGGAGGTACATACATTTGCATATCCTCATCTGCACCGGTGAGTACAAAGCTCTTCAACGTTTTTAGAGCTTTAGTCTGTGAAGTGAAAATAAAAACATTATCAAGAGCTCAAAGATGTGTTTTGTGTATGCAGAACAGCTCTGAATGGAAATTGTTTCAAGAGAACAATGCTCTGAGTTTTATGGGGATGAGAATCAGGGGGCCAGGAGGAAGGGATAAGGTCTCTCCCAGAGCTTACCATATCTCCTGCAATGTGCAATTGCAACAGGAGGGAAGGGGGCAGGGCACAACCTTTAAAAGAATGACGCAGCTGTTGAGGACACAAGAAAAACTGGTTAGAACCAGCTAGGCCTTAGATGGCAGAAGACTGAACTTCCAATAGACCTTGATCCCCATTATACGCTCATGACAATACATCAGCTACATGACACACCCATGGGCACCATGACAGTTCTGAGTCCGACCATAAGAGGCTAAAAAGTGGGCAGTGACCCAATTCATGGAACTCTCTGCCCCTTCTCCAAAATAGTTGGAAGAATTCTCCCAGTCATTAGCCTGTGAAATTACCCAGCCTATATGTCGGGGCATCTCACCTTCTGAAATGGCCCACACTCTAGCTGTGGAGTGTGTCTCTCAATAAATCAACTTCTTACCTATCACTTTGCCACTCACTGAATTCTTTCTGTGATGAGACATAAAGAACCTGAGCTTCATTAAGTCCTGAGACCAGGTGTGTGATCTCAATATAAAAGACAGCGGGCTCAAGTCCGAATCTGAGTTATGTGGTTTCACAATCACCTTCATTTGAGGTAGGTGTTATTACCTCAAACTATGGTTGTCAGCAACTCAAGGTCAAGGTAAGACTGGCTCAAGGTTTTCCTCAGCTTCAGTGGAAGTCCAATGTCCTAAAACTTCTATTTCCTGAGGGACATCCATTTCAAAGTAACCTCTCACTCAGCCTCCACTGAAAACTTTTACTTGGCTGTATATCCTGAGATTTTTTTTCCCCATGTCTCCCTGGTAGATATCCATGTGAGAAAACCATGAAAATGCGCTACTAAATTTAATTCACACACACACAAACGGAAGATGTTATCCTCCCCTCGCCCGCCACCCAATCACGGCACTCGTTGGAATGACCTGTACAGTGAGTACAGAGACTTAACATTAAGAAGTCATGCAGGAGAGAAACCAACCAAGGAGACTGAGAAAGAGGAAGAAGCAAGGTAGGAGGAAAGCAAGGAAACTGTGGGGTCTCGGAAGTAAAGGGGGAAGAGCTGTGTTGTAGGCCATGTTCAACGGCACTGAATTCTGCAGAGAGTTCAGAAGAGTCGAGGGTGGAGAAGTGACCAGTGAATGTGGTGAACTTACAAGAAGCATCAGATTGGAACCAGAAGTCCAAGTGGGATGGATCGACGACCAGGCAGGGAGAGAAACTGGAGACAGCATGGGAGGCAGATGTTTCAAGAAGTTTCACTGAGGGTGGGGAGATGGAGGGAGATGTGAGATAAAGGGAACATTTTTTGAAAACTATATTTAGGGACTTCCCTGGTGGTCCAGTGGGTAAGACTCTGTGCTTCCAATGCAGGGGGCCCTGGTTCAATCCCTGGTCAGGGAACTAGATCCCGCGTGCCGCAACTAAGACCCGGCACAGCCAAATAAATAAAAATATATATATATAAAAAGAAAACTATATTTATATTCAGATGGGAATGGCTCAAAAGTGAGGGAGAAATAGACAAAGCAAGAGAGAGAAAGAGGGGAGAGAGAAAGGATAATTACAAAGGCTGAGTTGTTGAGTGGGAAGGAGAAGTTTGCCTTTGATGGGAGCAAATATACTTCGAAACAGCAGGCATGAAGAGAAGGGAGCAGATGCCGGGGACTGGTGATTTTGGGTGGGAGGGTGAGGGAGCTCCTGCCTCAGTTCTCCCTTAGTTCTCCACAAACACACACTCTGTGACAGCAGAGGCGTATCCTTCCGAGCTGTTGTTCAAGAAAATCCTTTTGAGTGAGTTTCCTCCCCTTCTCTTGTGGAAGATAAGGCTGGGAAGTGCAAAACCACAGAAAGGGGGTGTAAAGGCCGTGTCTCCATCTGCTGGCTGCCAGTTATCTTCCCAGGAGACCAGGAGACAGAAGCGCTGTCCTTCCTGATGATTGCATTTCAAAGGAACGGCATTCAAGTCCTTGAGAAAGGCACGCCTGGGTTGTAAGAGGTACAAATCCATCTCAAGGGTTCAGAGAAAGAATTCACAGCTGTAAGCCCTTTTTAGTAAATGCCCTAAGAAACAGCAGTCGGGGCCCATGTCAGGTGTTGGCTATAACAAACAGTAAATTCTTTGGGCAGCCTCGCACTTTCTCAGGCAGGCACTTAAGCGGGGGTTGGGGTCATCTTAGGGATGAGGCCTTGAGCTGTCAGAAACTGTTAGTGTTGGGACTTCCCTGGTCGTGCAGTGGTTAAGAATCCACCTGCCAATGCAGGGGACACGGTTTCGAGCCCGGTCCAGGATGATCCCACATGCCGCGGAGCAACTAAGCCCGTGTGCCACAACTACTGAGACCCACACGCCTAGAGCCTGTGCTGCACAACAAGAGAAACCCGCCCCCGCTCGCCACAATTAGAGAAAGCCTGTGCGCAGCAACGAAGACCCAACGCAGCCAAAAAAAAAAAAAAAAAAAAACGATAGTTGTTTAAAAAAAGAAAAAAGAAGCTGTTAGTGTTTGTACAAGTCTTTTAACGTGGCGGGAGGGTGGTAGGCGAAATCATTTGTGCTGAGGGTCTGTCGTTTTTCTAGGCCAAGGCTGAGGCCTAGTTGAGAAGAAAGCTCAAAGGGGCTTGACTAGAGTTCGGTCAGGGAAAGAATCGTTGTCACTCTCCACCCACCAGGGTCACATCATCCTTTATCGTTTAACTACATGGAGAAAACTTGCATGCTGTTTTCCTGCCTTATTCCAGCCAAGGTGAATTCTCTCTTCCGAACTCATAGCATCTATTGTAGCACTTCTCATATAGAAAGTTACCATGTTGTACCTCTTGGCAAATTTTATTATCTTATTTCATCATGTACCTTCTCATGTTTGTCTTGGCTACCCGCCTACATCACAATTTCCTATAGGAACACTGGGCTAATATTGGCAACATCTTTTTACATCGTAGGTTCTGTGCAGCACTTGGTCATTACAAAACAGGAGGGACCGTGAAAGAATGATGTAGCCATAGGACATGACAAAAATTGGTGAGAACCAACCAGGTCCAGCTAGGCAGAAGATTCAACTTCCATAGACCTCAAGCCTCATGCGCTCATTGTAATACATTAGCAAGGTAAATGACACACCCACCAGCATCATGACCGTTCCGAGGCCGACCATAAAAGGCTAAAAAGTGAGCAGTGGACCAGTTCCTGGAAAACCCCACCCCTTCCCCCAAATAGTTGGAACAATCCTCCCATTCATTAGCCTATGAAATTACCCAGCCCATATTTCGGGCCCTCTCGCCTTCTGAGATGGCCCACACTCTGTCCGTGGAGGGTGTATCTCTCTGAATAAATTAACTTCTTAGGCATCACTTTGCCACTCACTGAATTCTTTCTGTGATGAGACATAAAGAACCTGAGCTTCATTAAGTCCTGAGACCAGGCGTGTGATCTCAAAAGATCCTGGGTTCAAGTCCCAGTTTGGGTTTTGGCTGGGTTCCAGTCCTGGCACATGGGTTCACGTCCTAATATGAGGTCCACGGTTTCAATTAGACTCAATCCAGGTCACAGGGCACCCACGTACCTTTATTCATTCCAAAAAATTGTAATGGTGGCCACCTTATGCATATTGTTTTCCACATACTAGAGGGCTGAAATACACATTGACCTTGAAGCTTTAAAAATTTAACCCTTCAGAACCTGGTCTGTAAGACAATATTAGGTGTGTGTCAGCATATATACAACTTAAAGTTTGTTATTTAAGAATCCCTCAAAGGTGAACAACCACAGGCTCATTCTTAGGATATATTAAGGAGTCATAACTCACATCCACTAGGATAGCTATAATCAAAAAGTTAGATAATAACAAGTGTTGCCAAGGATGTGAAGAAATTGGAATCCTTATACCCTGCTGGTGGAAATGGAACTCCTAGGTGTGTAGTCAACAGAAATGAAAACATATGTCCATACAAAAACGTGTACATGAATGTTCATAGTATTATTCATAACAGCCAAATGGTGTAAACAACTGAAGTGTTCATCAACTGCTGAATGGATAAACAAAATGTGGTAAGTCCATACAATGGAGTATTATTCAGCCATAAAAAGGAATGACGTACTGTTACCCGAAAACTGGGTTCACCTCTTGGTGGGTGTAGAGGCAAAAGACACAACCAAGCCAAAGACTGGGAGAAGAAAGGGTTTATTATGACTTGCAGTGAATAAGGAGAACCCTGCGAGCGTTTCCTAAAGCAGTGTCTCTCCAAACAACAAAATTAGGGAAGTCCTATGCTATGGTACATGCATATTCATGAAGGGGCTTGGCAGTAGGCAGAGTCCAAATTTTAGTTGATTGAAGTCGAGGGTCAGAAAAGGTCACCGTCATCATCCCTTAGATTCCACTCGATCTGGTGGTTGGGCACCGGAGGTGGGATTTAAATTCTGCAAAACAGCTCAAGGCAGTGTTTTAAGCTAGTCTTTACCATTGAAATAGAACTGGGAGTCTTTACAACTGATTTGTTGTCTTTGCTGTTGTTGCTTCTCCTGCCTGATAAGTTTGTCCTTTTATTCTCTTAAGTTCATTATTACTGCGACCGGTTCAAGGACAAGCATTGTGTCCAGGCTTAGATCACAAAATGGCTTCGGCTTATGTCAAGAAAGCCATGCCTGGTTCACTTTCTCTGTGGACACCCTAACCCTATCTGTTGACAGTATTGAGAGGAACCTTGAAGACATTATGCTAAATGAAAGAAGCCAGACATAAAAGGCTATATAATCTATAACTGCATTTTATGAGATGTCCAGAATAGGCAAATTCCTAGAGACTAAGTTGGTTAGTGTTTGATGGGGTTGGGAGGCTTGCAGGGATAACTAAAGGGTATCGGTGGGTGGGTTTCTTCAGGTGGTGCAAATGTTCCAAAACTGTGCTGACAAACCCAAGTTCGCGGGCCTGACGCACCGTAAGGCCGCGCAAACTGAAAACGTCAGAGTCTGGGGCAGAGAAAGGCTAACTGCAGGGGCCAGCCGAGAAGAACCGATGGCCCATGCTCAAACGACCTGAACTCCCTGGGTGGTTTTCAGGGAAGGGTTTTTATAGGCGAAATTTGGGGTGAGCGACGAAGGGTGTGTGACTTATCTGATTGGTTGGTGGAGGTCACAGGGCGGAGCTCCAGGAACCCTGGGCTCAGCCTGAAGTTACCCATCCTCCACCTGGTTGGGGGCCTTAGTTCCTACAGGATTCTGAGCTCAGAGCTAGCTTATGTGTTTCCCTTGAGGAGGAACTAGGGCTTTGCTTTGTAGAAGCGCTATTGTTTCACTGCTATTCCTTTGTTTCTGCCATCCCTCACTTCCCTGATTAGTAGCTGTTTGAATCTGCCCTTTGCAACGCAGGGAAGGCCTAGGAGACCAAAGCCTTTTTCTTCAAACAAAAAACAAGGAGCACGACAAGGCTCTGGTACCCAGGATCCTCCAGCCCCGCGGGTCCTGCTTAGTTTCAACTCTAATGATAATTGGACATATCTGTGAATATACTAAACACCATTGAATGCTACACTATAAACAGCTGAATTATTTGGCATGTGAGTTATATAAAGCTGTTAAGAAAAAGAGAAAGTCATGTGACTAATTATTTCAATTACCAAGAGATAAAAGGCCCAAATGTTATTCGGAACCCCTGTGGCCAACAAATTGGCAGAGATCACGGGCTGTCTTCCGTCTTCAAGCGTAAAGTTAGCGAAACGGAGCTGCGGGGTAGCTGGTGAAGCAACGGACGTTTGGGGTCTAAGGAGAGACCCTAGGCCGGCCTCTGTGTCCCGGGCACCCGGCGGCTGAGCTCGGGGCGCCTCGGGTGACTGCGCGCCCCTCCTCCGGCCTGAGTCACGGCGCCCCGAGTCCCCACGCCGAGAGGATGCGGCGGTGAGCGCTGCCGGACGCCGGGCGCAGCGTGGGCTCCGGGACGCCAGCGCCGCCGCTCGGGACGCCAGGCCGCAGGCGTGCTCTCCCGGCCGGGCCTCGCAGGCCGGCTGCCGGGCCCGCCTCCGCGGCTCCCCGACCTCCTCGGCCGGCGGCGCAGCGGAGGAGTCCGAGCCGGAGCCGGAGCCGCGCGCGCCCCGCCCGCCCGCGCCGCCCTTCCTCCCTCCCTCCATGGCGTTTATCCGGAAGAAGCGGCGCGAGCAGCAGCTGCAGCTCTACTCCAAGGAGAGGTGAGCGCCCGGCCCCGGGGAAGAGCCGAGCCGCGGGCGGAGGCCGGGCCCGCTGGGGGCCCGAGGCCGCGGGGGCAGCAGCGGGAGCCGGACCGGGGCCCATCCCGCGGCGGAGCCGAGCGCAGGCGGAGCCCGGCCGGCCACGCGGGTCCCGCCGCCGCGGCGCGGCTCACCCGGAAGGGGCCGCGCGGGGGTGGGTGGGGGCGTGGGGTGTAAGTGGGCTCGGCGGACCCCCGACGCCCACCCCCCAGGCCCCAGGCGTCGGGTCCCAGCGCTCGGCCCCCTGTCGCCGGCTTGTACTCTCGGGCGGCACCGCGCGGCTCGGGGACCCCCCGCCTGCGGGGTAGACGCAGGTGCCCCCCATCACCGCGCCTTGTTACCGCGGACTTGAGCCCTCAAGCAAATGCCTGGGCAGATCCCTGCCCTCCTGGGCTGGGAGACAGCCTCTGAGGGAGGCCTGATTCTGAGAAAAGCCCGGGTCCAGCCCGCCAGACGTTGTCTGCCGAGCAGTGGACCTTATTGTAAGTGCATGTGAAGGCTCTGAACTGAGCGCTGAGGCACGACAGTCGGGATCACCGGCATCCCGGTGAGGATTTGGGGTCCCACGAGCAAAGGCTGAAATGGCCTCGAAGCAGTTATGGTTCAAGAGTTTCTGATCCTCAGCCTCCAAGGGAAGAAGTCCCTTATGAGAAAGCTCACTTCTAAGTAGACTTCCAGGGCTTTTCTAGTGAGACAGCTTGCTGGTCCTTGGGTCTGTGGTCCCAGGTGCCAAAAGGAGCTGGGAATGAGTCATTTTACACAGTGTTTTGGATGTGGGAGCCAGTTATCTCGGAGTGCTGCTAGCCTGCCCTGGTGTTGTGTGATCAGTGGGGACCAACGAAGCAGATGGTACATGAGATAACAAGTGCAGACTTTAAGGCTTGTGCGATCTTGCAGCGCCCACACTTCTTTGTATGGGGATTGACTGGACCCCGGTGCAAACATTCATACCCTTTTCTCATCTCTAATGTTGGCCTCTGCCAGGATATCCATAGCCTGGAATTTCATTTTCCACTGTAGAGAAGAAGATATACCAAAAAAACGTATCTTGGATAGGGCTTCCAAGAACGATTTTGGTAGCGTGATTAGGCTTTATCCACAGACAGGCTTGTTTATTGAGTAGTGATAACTGGATCCTGAATGAAGTAACTCACTCTTGTAAGAGGCTTTTGGGACTTCGTCTGTAATGCTTGTTTCATGTGGAGAGAGCGTGAATAGTTTCTTTGTTCAGTACCAACAACATTAAGACTTGGTATTCTGTATTAAATAGATGAATGTTCACATTTACATTGTAAGAACTTTGAAACACTTGAGTTGCCATCATGTTCTATGATCTAGGAGTCATTTGTAACAATTCTATGGCTTCTTTGGTATACAGGGAATCCTGCTTTCTTTAGACCTGCCAGTTATTTCTGCGACAGTAATTTGTGTTTAATTGGGTTAGCTTGTGCAGCTCTGCAGCGTCACAGCAATCTTAAAGTCCGCCCTGGCATTTCTGTGTATAAGCTGCTTTGTTGGTATCCATTGATCGGGCAGCGTGACAGGCTAGCAGCCCTCAGGGATGACTGTAGCTCTCACAACAAAATAATTATTCATCAGTCAGGAGGCAGCAACTGTTCTTAAGCATCGGTAATTGGAAAAAGTCAGTGCTACATATTTTTATTTGAATCCTACTTCCTGACTGCCCAAATTCTCTAATGCCCTGCCCCGTGGCTTTGCAACCTTGGGTTGATGGGTACACTAACCAGGATGGTGTCCCTAGAATAGCAGTTTAAATGACAGGAATATGTCTCACAATCAAGCAGTCTCTTTCTAAATCTTAGAATTCTCTCTGAAAGACAAGAGTATTTTATTTTATTTTAAAATATTTATTTGGTGGGTTTTTTTTTTTTTTTTTTTTTTTTTGCTGCATTGGGTCTTAGTTGCAGCACATGGGATCTTTCGTTGCAGTGGGTTCTTTGTTGCAGCGCGCGCGGGCTTCTCTCTAGTTGTGGCGTGTGGGCTCCGGAGCGCATGAGCTCTGTAGTTAAGGCGCATGGGCTCTCTTGTTGTAGTGCAAGGCCTCAGTAGTGTTGTGGCATGTGGGATCTTAGTTCTCTGACCAAGGATCGAACCCACGTACCCTGCATTGCAAGATGGATTCTTAACCACTGGACCACCAGGGAAGTCCCAAGATGAGTATTTTAAACCAACTTTATTGAGCCCCAAATTTACCTTGGCTGCACAGGTTTTTTCCCCTAGCTTATCTCTTTGTGGCAATAAACACCATTTAGCAAACTGATTGACAGGTCATTGACTCCGGCATACCCAAGAGAACTGTTACTTTCCTTGGAACTGTTTCAGAGGTCACCATGAAAGCCTCACCTCTTCAGAGTTGCAGTTTCATTGGTCCCTGTCACGCTGCTTTAGTGATTTGAGATTTCTACTGCTACCCAATAATGATCCAGAAAGGAGAAGCTTGAAGTTAGCATCAGCTTCACACTAAGAGAAATAAATGCTGATATATTTAGAATAAGTGATATTTCTACAAAAGTAGAAGCAGAGAGGCTGTTGGGAGATTCTTAGATTGGTGGCTTAGACCAAGGTGGTGGCAGAAGAAATGGAGAAAAATGGATGGATTTTTATTTTTTATTTATTTATTTTTGGCTGTGTTGGGTCTTCGTTGCTGCACACGGGCTTTCTCTAGTTGTGGCGAGCGGGGGCTACTCTTTGTTGCGGTGTGCGGGCTTCTCATTGCGGTGGCTTCTCGTTGCAGAGCACGGGCTCCAGGCGCGCGGGCTTCAGTAGGTGTAGCACATGGGCTCAGTAGTTGTGGCACGTGGGCTCTAGAGCGCAGGCTCCGTAGTTGTGGCGCACGGGCTTAGTTGCTCCGCGGCATGTGGGATCTTCCTGGACCGGGGCTCGAACCGTGTCCCCTGCATCGGCAGGCGGATTCTTAACCACTGCGCCACCAGGGAAGCCCATGTGGATGGATTTTAGATGTTTTTAGGAAGTAGCACTGATAGGTCTTGGCGGAGTGGACTGCATGTAGAAGGTAATAGAGGAAGAATACCAGCTTAGAGGTCTCAGATAAAATACAGGATGCCCAGTTAAACTTGAATTTCAGATGAACAGTGAGTAACCTTTTATATAAGTATGTCCCATGTGATATTTGGTACGTACTTATACTAAAAAATGTTTGTAATTTATCTGAAATTCAAATTTAACTAGGTGTCCTGTATTTTTACTTGCTAAACCTAGCAGTCCTACTCTCAGGTTTCTGATTTAAACGACTATACAGTGGTATCATTTATTGGTGATGCTGTAAAGAAATGCTCTGAGTAGTTTTCAGTATTAGAAAACAAGAGGTACCGGCTATTCAGATTAAGTACGGTGTTATCCCGCTTAAGACTTAGTGGGAAGGAGCCATGTTGATCTTACTGGTGTTCTAAAATGTCCATTGCAGGTGTTAAGATAAATGCAAACAAATCTAAAAAGACAATTCACATCGCTTCCCTTGGAATTGTCGGGAAAGGCAGATGTGTACAGTGGGCTAGCATACGAGGGTATTCTACAAACAGCTGCTACTTAAGATATTTCTATTTCAAGATTTAGGAGTAAGCTAATTGTATATTGTTACGTTCACATCTAGGAGTGGTGTGGGGGAACCACAGCTGTTTTCGTTTTGGATGATATAGAAATTGAGATAGTTGAGGCATGTCCCCACTGGAAGAGAGTCCGTTTTCTCTCTAAGTGTCACAGAACAAATTGCTTAGCTGTGGCTTGTAAGTTGTCATTCCAGGATAAAACGTGATGATTATGAGTTCTGTATTGGGCTCACATATTGCATTAATCGTTCTACAGGCATTCCTTAGACTTCCTCTTTGCTTCAGACATGCCATGTGTGGATAATTCTCTTGCTTATGCTGATATTAAATTTCTTGGCTGATATTAAATGTCTTTTACTTAATAGGTTTATTTTGTCAATAGATTCTGTGTTTGTTACACTGAAAATACTTGCTGAGGTGGCAAAGTGATTTGCTAGACTCTGGTTTAATCTTTCGTTTTTAAGACTGGTCATCCTATTCCTTGAATACCTCTCTGGGATTTGCCAGGTGTCGAAAATGGAGGTAAACTGCAGAATCAGCGCTCAGTTAGTCAGGACTGCTGATGGGCTGAGAGAAATCGACATAAATCCTATTTCTTTACATCATAGTTACTTTTCTTACATAACAAAAAAACAGTGAAAGTGGAAATAAGTGTTGCTAATTTTTTGATTAACTTAGAATTTATACTGGCTTTACCCAAAATGCGTTACTAGCCTACCATCTTATTCCCTTATTACTGTCTCAAATTAGCATCTTCCAAAATGGCTACCATTTAAGAAGACACCAGAATCTCCCATAAATGGATTCTGAGTGTGTTGGCTGTATGGTTTTTCAAATGTGATATAAAATGGGCATTTAAGGAATTCATCGCTGGGTTTTTCCTAAATGCCACTGTGATTTCGTCTTTTTCTCATCAGATATTTAACATTTCCAACTCATGGATTTTGCAAATTATCTTTTTGTTTTTTTAATTTTTTAACGTGTGTTCAGTGAATGGGGTCTGTATAATACTAATACTTTGAAGTTTTGTATTATGACTTAGTATGTAGTCAATCTTCACAAATGTTTGATGTGAGGTGGAAAATAGATGTATATTAATATTGGTACAGGATTCTGTATATATATCTATTACGTTAAGCTTGTTAGTTATTTAGATCTTGAATGAATTTTTTCTGATTGAGAGAGGGTTCATGATGCTAACTTCACCTTGTATTTCTATCAATTTCTGCTATAACTATTTTCAGGGTATGTTATTAAGTCTATTTAAACTTAGAATTGATGTCTTAGCAGATTGAATCTTTCATCAATGGATAATGACTCCTTATTCCTAGTAATGATTCTTTTTCTATTTTGTCTGATATTAATATATTAGTTTTCTTTTGGTTATTTGCATTATATATAATTTTTCATTCTTTACTTCCAACTTTTCTTGTCCTTAGATTTTAGGCTTATTTCTTATAAATAGTTTGTAGTTGAACTTTTTATTAATTTGTTCTGATACTTCTTGTCTTGACAGATTAGTCCATTTACATTTGTTAATATTACCAATTTATTTGGAATCATTTTTACTTTTTTATTCTTTAATTTTTTCTTATTTTTCCTTGGTTTGGATTAACTAAGATCCCCTTGTTCCCTTTCATTTGTCCTGAAGAGCGTGGGAGTGAGCTTCCCTGGTGGCGCAGTGGTTGAGAGTCCGCCTGCCGATGCAGGGAACGCGGGTTCGTGCCCCGGCGGGGAAGATCCCACATGCCGTGGAGCAGCTGGGCCCGTGAGCCATGGCCGCTGAGCCTGCGCGTCCGGAGCCTGTGCTCCGCAACGGGAGAGGCCACAGCAGTGAGAGGCCCGCGTACCGCAAAAAAAAAAAAAAAAAGAGTGTGGGAGTTACAAATTGTTTCTGTTTCTCTAGTGCTAACCCTCGAAATTTTAACATTTATATTTAACTTAAGGTGTGAGGCTAATCATTCTCTTTACCCTCCTTCCTAACAATATTGGGACCTTGGAACAATTCCTGTTGGCCCATCTTAAATTATAGTCTGGGGCTTCCCTGGTGGCGCAGTGGTTGAGAGTCCGCCTGCTGATGCAGGGGACGCGGGTTCGTGCCCTGGTCCGGGAGGATCCCACGTGCCGCGGAGCAGCTGGGCCCGTGAGCCGTGGCCGCTGAGCCTGTGCGTCCGGAGCCTGTGCTCCGCAACGGGAGAGGCCACAGCAGTGAGAGGCCTGCGTACCGAAAAAAAAAAAAAAATTATAGTCTGTCATTGTCCAGTATTTTCAATATATTTTAAGCCTACAAATTAGACATTATAATTATTTAGTTAATGCTTGTATAGTTTACATGCATATTTACCATTGTCTTGGCATTCCTTCTTGCATATAATATCTTCCCTACAGAATTTTCTCTTTCCTGAAGAACGTCCTTTAGAAGTTCCCCTGATGAGGGTGTGATGATAGTAAACTATGTTTGTTTTTGTCTGTCTGAACATGTCCCTATATTGCCCTTGTTTTGAAAATCGGTTTTGCTGGATGTATACTTCTCTCAGCCTTTTGAAGATTCTGCAAAGGAAGGCAAATGGCCAGGAATATGCGTCAGGCTTTTGCTGGGGCAGCACTGGTGGGGGAGACTCAGCACAGGAGAGGGAGGTCAGTGACAGATGCGCCGTGCCCTCCTGGTGTGGCTCTTAGCTCCCTGGCAGGGTCAGGCTGCAGACTCCAGCAGAAGCCTGGACCCCATGGGGTGACCCAGGGCTGGGACACAGCGGAGTTACGCTGTGATGGAACCTTGCTCGCCAGGCCCAGTGCGACATTTGTGGCTGTGTGTGGGTTGGCCTGGTCCCTTCCCTGGCTTGACTGGGGGCTGTCTAAGTATTGCACTTGGGTCTGCATAATATGGTCGGGTAGGTTCACGTGTCTGTGTTCATGGTTAGGGAGCTGCCAACGCTTCCTCTGGCATGATTAAGGTACTGGGGTCCAACCTTGTTGTTGTTTTGTTTTTTAATATTTATGCGTTTATTTATTTATTTGGTTGTGCTGGGTCTCAGCTGCGGCAGGCGGGCTCCTTAGTTGCGGCACGCATGTGGGATCTAGTTCCCTGACCAAGGATCGAACCTGGGCCCCCTGCCTTGGGAGCACGGAGTCTTATCCACTGTGCCACCCGGGAAGTCCCAGGGGTTCAGTCTTGTTGACCCAGACTGTTGCCTTTACCGCAGGTCAGGGCGGGTCTCTCTGGAGCTTTGTGGGTGGCCAGCTTCCATTCTGGGAGACCAGCCTGCAACAGACGCCTGTCATTCGTCTCACTGCTATTTGTAAGGAATCTGCCTTTTCTCTGGCTGCTTTTAAGGTCCCTTCTTTGTAGTGTTTTGCTGTTTGTCTATACAGACATTTCCTTCTATTCATCTCTCCTGGATGGGGTTCCTAAAGCTGGAGTAGTTTTGGAAAATTTGTAGCCAAGCCCTTAGCTCTTGGAATATTGCTTCTCCCCATTCTTTTAATATCTCAAAATGACTGTTTAATACGTATCTTTTTTCTGTGCTGCATTGTGGCTTATTTAAGTCCATCTTACAGTTTACTATTTTTTTCTTCTAGTTGCCTAATTTGCTGTCTATCCCTCTAAAGTTTTAATTTCACTTATTATATTTTAAATTTTCTAGTTTTGTTTGGGTTGCTTACAATTGCCTGATCATTTTTGATGAAAGTGTGTTCCTTTCTTGTACTTTTGATGTCCTTCTATTTCTTTAAACTTATCCTTGTAACGATCAGATACAGAAAATAATTATCTGTAGCCTTTACAGGTTTCATTGAGTAGTTTGCTTCTTGTACTGACCTCCATTCAGTAATCTTACTTCCTCACTTGATTTATGATTTTGGATTGTGGCCTTTTTGTTCCTTGAGTTATTTTCGGGAATTCTTGGAGATCTGAATTTAAAGTGTATTTTCCCAGAAAGTGTTTGCGTGTATATCTGCCTGGGGTTGGGGGAGAGACCACAGTGGTTTGTTTTGAGTTTTATTCGGCTAAAAAGGTAGTGTGAATTCTAACCCCAGATGTGTGTCAAGGCAGGCTTGTGGTTTCAGGCTCTAAAGGAAACTTATTTTGTCCCCAGCCCAGAGCCAGGGTCCTACCATATCCCTCTGGGGGAAGTAGGGTGGGTGGTTTTTTATTTCCACCCTCAAAGGGTGTTACTTTAGGGATCCTAGCTTTTTCTACTCCCTCCCCCTCCCCCCATGACTGTCCCCTCCTGAATTCAGGCTCTGTTACTCAGAGTTGGGAAAAGCCTGCTCCAGTGCCTGCTGGCTTTTGTTTCTCTCTTCTAAGACTTTCCCTTACTTTTCTATCACCTCAGCCGAGCATTTGAAATTTTTAGCAATTTATCCAGCAGTTTTAGAGGATCTGTATCGAGATGTCTTTGGACATCTCATCTGCCCTGATGCCTGAAATGGAATTCCTGCTGATTTCTTTAGGCCTAGGTTTATTTAATCTATAAACCCACTGGTTAAGGAAGGACTCTTGAGGTAATCTAATCTATAGCTCCCTCCCCTCACTTTGTAGCTGGAGGCCTGAGTAAGCAAAGTGTTTGGCTAAAAGTCCAAAGCCTAGATGTGCAAAGCCAAGCCTAGAGCAGATGTCCTCCGAGCCAGTCCAGCCGCTTTTCTACCACAGCGTGCTGCTGCTGTTGTAAACCCTAGGCCAGTGCTTGTTTTATGGTATCTCTGAAACTTACTACGATTCAGGAACGCTCCACGCCTGGTTTATGGTGACATTAGTACCCTGTTACTACGGGTGGTCCATGGGCCATCCCCTCAGCTCCGCCTGGGAACTTGTTAGAAAATACAGAATTTCAGGCTCCACTCAGATCTTCCACATCAGAATCTGCTTTTTTTTTCTGTCTTTTTTTTAAAATTTGATTTTTTTCTTTTCTTTTGACTGCACCACACAGCACGTGGGATCTTAGTTCCCCGGCCAGGGATCGAACCCAGGCCCCCTGCATTGGAGCACAGAGTCTTAACCACTGGACCACCAGGGAAGTCCCCCAGAATCTGCATGTTAACAAGATCCCCAGATGCTTGAAGTTCGGGAAGCACTGTTGTAGATTACAGTAATTAAGCATTCATCTAGATTCCTTGTCTGTTCCTTCAAACTTATCTTCCAGCTTTTATCTTCTTGGTAGTGTAGAGAAGGCTCACGGAAGTATCCTCCCTGGGGCTGTGACCCCTGGTGAAGAAGTTGAAAGACTTTGAGAGCTTAGGTGATACTGTGGCCATTTGTTCTCACAGGTTGTTGAGACGTGAAAATAGAAACTGGCTTATGGATGGTGTCAGTGAAAGGCATTTCGGTATCCGAGCCATCTTGGCCAGGAAGTAACTGCGTCTCACATAGTCAAAGGAGAACGTAATTTCCGAGGGTCTGATAGAGTTTTAAACTTACTCCCAAGGGAAGGGGTCAGAGGGCCAGATGAAATAGTGAAATTGGTTACCCTGGGGGACAGCCATGAAATGCTGCTCCAGGGTGGAAGGGCCAGTAATTTACATGAGAAAACAACTGGTTCAGGGACTAGAAATAATATGTAATCACTCAGATGTCTCTATGCAAAAATGCATAGAACATGGATCATAAAATGAGTCAAGTTTTCTTACAAAAGGGGATTAATATGTGTTTAGGTGTCACTGAAGCTTGATGGGATGGGACTCAAGATCAGAATCTAGTGCTAAAAAGCTGTAGACCTGTTCAAAAAGGGGAGACCCATTAGGAGGTGAGGCAGTGGGCTCTGAAGATCTGCGTCTGCAGGGGAGTCCGTGAACCACGCGGAAAGACCCGGAGGACTTATGGGAAAGAGGAACAGAGATAACGTAATTGTGTTCATTTGTTACAGGACACCCAAGTGGGTGGGAAAAAATGGTGGATGTGTACCTGAGGGAGATTGAAAACAGGAAGTGGCAACACAGAAAATGAGAGGCCTCACCCAGCCGAAGCTTGATGAGATCTAATTCCCGTTCCTTGCCTTCCCTTGTTGAAATTTTGAATTATTTTAAGGCAGAGAGCTTGAGAACTTTTCAAAATTCTGAGTATTAAAGAGTCATTAAGCAAGTAGCAATGACAGAAACCATCAGAAAAGGCAGTGGTATCAAGTTATTTATTGTTGAAGCCCAGGGGGATTAAGGAGGATTCTGACATGCATAGAAACTAAATTTTTCAGAAGGCAGATATTATAAGTTTCCAGGAAGGGGAATAAAACAGGATCATTACTGGACAGTTCTGAAAAGGATATTGACCTAGGAAGTTTGTCAAACTGTCAGAAATAGAATTCAGAACGTCCAATCCAAATGGTCTTTGGTGAAGAGTTACAAAAAAAATCAGACAAGCAAATAAACAGAGAATGGTGGTACACGTAGTATTCCTCCGAGCTTATAATTTAAAAAAATATATATATAAAACAAGAAAGGCAACAACCAAGGACAGATTAAGAGGATATCACAGTCCTATAAGTTAGCATCAAGAAAGTTAAAGCCCCAGAGGAGTGCTTGCTTTAAACGATGCTACAGGTTAAAATATATATATATATATATATTTTTTTTTTTAAGTCTCCTGAAGTTGTGTGTAAAACTAGGCTCTTGCCTAGGGCCCGGCCCAGCCCAGCAGTGTAAAATATTACTCACGACAGAGGAAGTGGCTCTTATTTTGTATTCTATTAATGATACCATCAGACTGAAAGTGACAGGCTAGACTTTCAGAAGATGGGTTAAGATGCAGAGGACACCCATGTGCCTGGGTCTCCTGGTGTAAACTCCTGGGAGAGTTTGAGTTTGGAACCACAGCATGTTTCCATGATCTAGGAACTTGGAAAGGTGCAGAAAGAGCATATGTGCATAAGTAGGTTGAGTGCTAATTCTGGATCAGACAGATTTTTATAAACGGCTAGGAGAGGAAGTTGTCATCCGTCTCCAGCATGAATTCAGTATGAAGTCATTTCATGCTAATCTGATCTTTTTTGACAGAGTTCTGACTGGTAGGTCAGGAAAATGCAGTCGATTTCGTTCAGCTGAACTCTCGCAGAGAATAAGGTTTGGTTTTGTGATGTCTTAATAGCAGAATTGAGAAAGGAGAAATGGATGTTCGTATAGTTAGGTAAGATTCGTTTGCCTATTCAGAGGTTGCTGTCAGATGTATTCTTGGGGGCACATTTCTAACAGTGGGTCACTGGACAGTGTTCTTGTCTCTTAAACGTTTTCTTAATTCATTCCTTGTTTCAGAGGCCATTTTATGAAGCTTACCAAAAATGCCCAGTTTAGTTCAACCAGCTCTCTAGGTAGTGGGGGCCCTACAGTCTAGCTTAATCCAAGGATAGTGGGGTGTTCAGAGGAGAGATGCAAATACAGGCCACTCGGGCCCTTTCTGCCGCCGTGCACATGTCACTAAGGTGTCCTGGCCCTTCCTGCGGTCTCACAATCCTCTTCACGGTGAATCTAGTTTTACATCTCCAACTAGAGAAATGATTGACTAGCAAAATCTTCTGGCTCCATTATAAATACTGTTTATCAACAGAGTGTTGAATAATTGTTGGGTAGCCGTGAAGGCAGGGTTAACTCTGAGGGCTGGCCTGGGGTGAACTTGTCTTACGTTGTTGGTTAAGTGTTGAACAGTATGCTTTGCAATTTAGGTGACATGAGGATGGGACAGCATCTTTTTCAGGGAAGTTAAATTGCGGAATGAGTCAGTTTATCTAAAGAAAAAGTCACTACACCTCTGTAAAGATGAAGTAAACTAAGGAATACCCAGGAGCAGGGCCCCGAGTCTCCTAAAGAGATAATTTACAGTCTGATACATCACTAATGAGGGAGATCATAAAATTATAAAAGTGTTTTTATTTTTACTTTTTTTTTAAAACTTGGAACGTTTTACTCCATGGAATGCACTTTGAAAATCATTGTTCAGAACACCATGAAACTTTACAGTAATACTTTTTACATACAAAAATTTTCAAGCAGGTATAACTGAATACTTAAGTAAAAAGAAAAAAATAAACTCAGAAAAGTTTCTTAATCCTTTGAATAATGATGTGGTTATATCCCTTTATCGTGTGTTTTACATTACTTACAAAATAGGCATATTAGTAAATTAAGGAGGATATAATTCATTTACCAAAATAATGACTTTAGTCATACAATAGCTGATGTGATTATATTTTTATTGGCATAAAAAACACATACTTAAATAAAATTTTTAAAAATCCAGAAAAAAGCTTAAAAAAACACACACCTAAGATTTACTATTTTAGCCTTTTTTTTTTTTTTTTTTTTTTTGCGGTACGCGGGCCTCTCACTGTTGTGGCCTCTCCCGTTGCGGAGCACAGGCTCCGGACGCGCAGGCTCAGCGGCCATGGCTCACGGGCCCAGCCGCTCCGCGGCATGTGGGATCTTCCCAGACCGGGGCACGAACCCGTGTCCCCTGCATCGGCAGGCGGACTCTCAACCACTGCGCCACCAGGGAAGCCCATATGAAGGCTATTTTGATAGCAACAAAATTATGCCATTGTCTTATTGATGAATAGTTATTTTACCCTCTCTCTAAGAGGAGGAGTGGGGAGAGGAAGAAGGAGAGACGGTTGCATAGCTCCAGCCCAAGCAAAAGGTTTCAACTTATTAATACAAGCTAAAAGTAAGGGCCAAGGTACTTAGTATCTCTCTGATTCATACCTTCTTGGAAATTATCTCGGGCATCAGAGGCCGCTCCTACCAATCTGAACTTTTGTGGTTGCTCCGAAATTCAGAGTAAGTGTTAACAGTGAGCATTTTACATTGACCTCTGGCAGTTTAGCCTGTGATGAATTCTTGCTCATGGATTTTACAATGTACAACAGGCCAATAAAAATTGCCTGTTTTGATGGTAAGGCTAGTTCCCGCTGTCATCATTTTTAATTTATGAGTTATTTTTCTGTTGGTCCAGTTTGTTTTCAAGCAAGCAGTATCTTGTTTCATGGATATAATTTCTTCTTTGTGAGGATCTTAATTAGAGTCTTTTGACCTTTTCTTCTGTTCATTGTCTCTAGTCCTTCACGCTGTGTTCTTCTGCTTGTTTGGTCTAGTTCTTTCACGTTAGAGGCTGGTGATCTTGGGGTGTGCGTTCATATTTAAGGGTGAAGCACGTAATTCTGTGTCACTGTGGGCAGGCCTTTTCTGTTGGGCTTCACTGTGGGATGATGTTGTAGACGGTTCTTTGAAATGTTAGTATCCATAGGTCTTTTCTCTAGGGCTATTTAGTTTTTTCCAGAACTAACCCACAGTCTGCTGCTTGGAGTGTTACATGTCCTCCTGCTTTCTGTGTAATCACTGTCTTTTCATGCAGTGGCGCTGCTCTGCACTGTGCTTGGTGCCTAGTTTGGAGTCTCTTGTTTAATTCTGGTGTTGAAAAACCATGTGTAGGGAGAAGCATCGGGGAGGAATCGCAGCTGCTGGCCTCGTTTGGACTTTCAAGCATCCCCCCAGGCTCCATCCCTACCTTCTTGGTACCTGGTACCTGCGGTTGTGGAACTTGTGGTTTCCTCCTGGTTTGTACTTTTTCTGGAGGCATCTGCTCTTCCAGCTTCTGATCACTGCTCATTCCTCCCCTCTGCTTTCCACGTCTCACAAATTTATAGGTATCTCTCATCTGCTTTTATGTCTCTCCGATTTCCATTAGTCTGTGGGTTTTACTCTTTTTTGTGTGGGGGGTTACTATTTTAAAAATATTTTTGTTCACATTGTAGTGTTTTTCCAGAGGGAGCAGAAATAAACACTTACGTTTATTCTGCCGTTTATTCTGCCGTATTTAATCGAGATGCCTTCCTGTAATACACCGGAACTTCAAGACACATCTCAAGTACCACACTTTTCATGAAAACATCTCCCCGTGACTCTGGGTGCCGTTGATGTTTCCTGGTCCTTACCACAAAACAAACAAAACAGTTGTTTTCAGTTCTTCGCCATATATTTGTTTCTGTGGCCATGCAACTAAATTAATACTTTTTCTGTTACTTTATTTTGTTTTTAAAAGTTTAAAGCACTTAAAGCTTTAAAAAGAACTGATTCCCATTGGGTTCAGCTTACTCGTTTTATCTATTAAATAGCTGTTGCGTACAAAGCCTTAGATTGGTTATAACAGGAATATCTAAAGATCTGCTTCTCAGAGGCACTGGTCTTGTGGAAGTAGCAAGAGAAACTCACCCACCCACCAGCCATGACAGTGGAGAATGGTTTGTGGTGGGGAAGAGGGGGTGGGGAAGCCTCGTGTGTAGTCCTGGGGAACAAAGGATGAACACTCTGTAGGTGGGAAAGCTCCGAGCTCTGTTCAGGCAACAGTAACTTTTGTTGTTGTTGTTGTTTTATTGGAGTATAATTGCTTTACAATGGTGTGTTAGTTTCTGCTGTGCAGTGAAGTGAATTAGCTGTATGTCTACATATATCCCCTCCCTCTTAGACCTCCCTCCCACCCACCCCCATCCCACCCATCTAGGTCATCACAGAGGAGGTGCCCACCAGCTATTTGTTTTACACATGGTTTTATTTCATGAAATTTGGAGTTTCTGTAAAGGAATAATAAATCCACCTGGTAAACAATTTTATTTATTTTATTTTTGGCATAGCTGGGCAGGTCTGTCTTGATAGAGAAGAGTGCCTGGCATGTAATATACACTTAGTAAGTGTTTGTTGATGTAATGGATGGAAAAGCACTTTGGGAACACATGCTTGAAATATTCTGCTTTCTTATACTTAAAAAAAATAAACATGCGGTTTTGTTTTTTTTCCCAAATTTAGATTTTCCTTGCTGCTGCTTAACTTGGAGGAGTACTACTTTGAACAGCATACAGCTAATCATATTCAGCACAAGGGCAGTCAGAATGAAAGGTAAGGAAGATTTTCGGATCTCTGAAAAGGCCTAGTGAGAACTCAGTAGCAGTGAGCTACTCTGAATGCTACTCTCCACTGAAAGAAACGAGGGCTCTTCAGAGACTTGTCTAAGTCAGGGGAGGAAATGTGGGAGGTGAGCCTGGACCATCTTGTCAGACTGGCAAGAAAGGAAGGTATCAGAAATGACTGCTTGTGAATTAAAAGGGCACAAGGCCACCCTGAAGAGCTGGGCAAAAAATGGGACAGATTGAACACCAAAAAAGAATAATGAGGGCAGTGGATTGAAATGTATCAGAAGGGCTCAAATCCATGAGTTCATAATGACATATATGTAATATAAATATATTATTTCTCGTGTGTGTGTGTATATATATGTATATCAGTTACCTTTGAAGGTACTAGGACACCAACTCATTTTTCTAAAACTTGATAAACGTAAAGAATCGAGCATTTTTCCTGCTTTCCTTGTACAAATTGTACTTTAGGGTAACCAAATCACAGATAATTAAAGCTGCTCTTTGTTGATGAATTCTAGATAATAAACACAGGGAATGTTAAAAATTTCAACCCCTAGTGAATAATGGATCTATATCAGGGGTCGACAAACGATGGTCAGATCTGGCCTGCTACTTGTTTTTGTAAATAAAGTTTTATTGGAACACCCACTTGTTTACATATTGTGTGTGGTTGCTTTCCTGCAACACGGAAGTAGAACTGAATAGTGACAGAGACCAAATGGCCTGCAAAGTCGAAAATATTTACTATCTGGCTCTTTATAGAAGAAGTTTGCCAACCTCTGATGTAGACAGAATCTTCAGTGGCTGCTAAAACAGCAGATGAAAAGCTGCTGAGAAATTTTTTAATGCACATATCAAGATAGGCATTACCTGAAGCCACTGTGGCCTCTTGATACGAGGGAAGTACATGTGCACTGCCTCTGACGAACCCTTACCAGAACATCAAACCCCAGCTGGTCAAGTCTTTTAATCTTACCAATTATATTAAGGAAATGGGATAGAGGAAAACCACAGAGATGTGTTTAGCAAAGTTCGTAATGCGGGAAAATGAAAGTTGCCTTAGATTAAGAGATATTGAGAGACCTGTCAACTAAATGTAATATGGACTTTGTGTTCCAACTTGAACAAACCAACTATAAGAACACACTTACGAAATAGAAAAGTTTGAATCCTGGCTGTATCCTTGATGACATTAAGGAATTATTAATTTTTTTAGGTGTGACAGTGATAGGTCATTTATTGAAATAGTTTATCTTCAGAGATTCATGTTAAAGTATATATAAATGAAGTATAGGGTGTCTGGGAATTTATCTAAAATCCTGCAGGGTTCTGAGGTGTTGTACACAAAACAAGAATGACTGCATGTTAACAACTGCAGAAACTAGGTGATTGATACTGGGGAATTTTCTATTCTATTTGTATTTGTTTAGTACTTGCCATAGAAGTACTTAAGTTATTATCAGGTGATTTAGGGTGTTAGGAAAGTAAATGCAGATAACAGCATGGAAAGAAATGATACAAAATCAAAATTCAAAAGAGCTTTTGAGGAAGAAGAATTGCAGGCTAAATCATGACCTTCAGCATGACCAGCCTTCTTGTGCACTGGGTACATATTATCTACGTACACAGAGGCAGGCCTTCCTCAGATTGTGATGGGACTTTATCCTGTGGGTTAGAACACCATTGGCGTATTTGTAAGCCAGGAAGAATGTGAGATTTCTTTGATAGAAGAAGAACTGACTCGGCCTGGGGGGTGGGGGTGGGGTACAGAAGCAGGAAGAGCAGGTCGGTCTTTCTAGAGTATAAGTAACATAATTGCTTCAGTTAAGAGACCCTGGAACGGCCAGAGTAAGAAGCGTTCACGTGCTTCCCTGGTGGCGCAGTGGTTGGGAGTCCGCCTGCCGATGCAGGGGACACGGGTTCGTGCCCCGGTCTGGGAAGATCCCACGTGCCGCGGAGCGGCTGGGCCCGTGAGCCATGGCCACTGAGCCTGCGCGTCCGGAGCCTGTGCTCTACAAGGGGAGAGGCCCGCGTACCGCAAAAAAAAAAAAAAAAAAAGAAGCGTTTACTAGGACACTGAGGAATGACTGGAGAAAAAGTCCAGATGTCATACAAGTGATTTTAAAAAACGTAAGATCCTTAGAGCTTCACTTGTAGATACTCTTGGAAACTAATCTTAAGGTGATTTTTTTATAAGATGATGTTCCAGCATTTCTTAACCTGTGTTTTGATTACATAATAAGTTATTGCCTTGGTTTGATCAATTGATAAAAGTCATCTAGTCAATAAAAGACAATCAAGTGTGTAGATTTTTATTGGCTTCAGGCAAGTGAGGCACATGGGCCTCTAACATGCTCAGGCAGGCTTTTTCCAAAACTCATTGGCGCCTTATAAGTGTCCCAAGAAAGGAGGAGAATGGTGAAGCCGATAACTGATTTATTTGATATTATAGTAGTAGGCAGATGGTCTTTAAAATTGCTTATCATCATAGAACCAGTTTTTCTCGGAATTCCTATGTACCCCAGAATCACCGGTAAAAGCGTTCTGGGTTCTAAATTCAAACTCTTGTTATTCTTGCATGATTATAAATAAGAAAACAAAAAATCTCCTACCTAATCAACGTTACATGCTTAGTATTGCTTTCTGAATCGTTCTTTAAGATATAGGAAATTAAAAGTCAAAAGAATTTACCACAGACAGGATGGAATCAGCGTTTCTTAAGGATCAGAAAACTGTTTCCCTTTCACAGTAGTTGTGAGGACCAGATGAAGTAATGCGAATAAAATACATGCAACAGTGCTCAACCAGTGAGACCGTATTACAACACATGCAGATTCTTTAACCTCTAGGGAGGGGGAGATGAGGAAAATATTTTTGCTATATTTTCCAACCTTTCATACCCTTTGTTGATCTTTCGTTAGTTGATACTTCAGTCATCTACATTCTTGTTAAAATGTATTATGATTCTTTTGTGACTTTTGTTACGTTCATTAATAATAACCTTTTGTACTTTCATCTCTAGGAAAATCAGAGGCTCCTTAAAAATATGTTCAAAATCAGTTATTTTTGAACCGGATGCAACATCCCAGCCCATCATTAAGGTAAATGCATTTTAAGTGTGAACAGAAACGGTTCTATTTTTTGTATATATTTTACCTTGGCTTATTTTTATAATATTTCTCTCTCAATTTTTTCCAGATTCCTTTGAGAGATTGTATAAAAATAGGAAAACATGGAGAAAATGGAGCCACTGGACACTTTGCAAAGTATGTCATTGTCTTAACCGTGTCATTTTACTTCTACCAAAAAATGACATGTATTTAATAACTTCTATCTGCATTTTAGGGCGGTATCCGGGGGGATCTCACTCACTTTCAGTCAGGTAAGAAGCACCTAGTAAACATTTTTTTCTAACCTGAACGAACATTTAAATGAATAAATACATACATATGTGTGTGTGTATATGCATACATATATATACACATTTTTTTTAAGCACAATGAAATTATTTGTAGAAATCTCAGACGAAGGCCACAGGGAATGATGTTGAAATCCTTTTAAAGTTAGTCATTGAGAACGGTATGTCTTAGAAGCTGTGATGCCTGATGCGTTCCTTAACGTTCGTTAAGCGTGTGGTACCTGCAGGCTGTGTGGGTCCGTCCTGAGGAGTCCGGACAGTGCGTGAGGCTTGAGATGAAGGACTGCAGTTGGAAGGTGGGAGGCCAGCGCCTCCCGCTTCAGTGAGCTCAGAGGGGCTCGTGGTGACAACCGAGGCCACAGCTCAGGATGTGTAGCCTTGTCTAATTACAGTATAATGCTTGGGGTCATGACCTTTGCTTCAGTTCACATTTGCTCAATATAGATTTGTGCATCCGGTACTGTGTGAACACTGGCAATACAGAGATAAATGACATGTTTTTTCTCCCGTCATACACAACTGACCCTTGAACAAAGTGGGAGTTTGGGGCACTGACCCCCACGCCCACACACACAAACAGGTGAAGATTTATGTATAACTTTCGACTCCCCCCACTTAACTATGAATAGCCTACTGTTGCCTCACCGATGACATAGACAGTTGATAACACATATTTTGTATGTTATATGTATTGTGTACTGTATTCTTACAATAAGTTAGAGAAAAGAAAATGTTATTAAGAAAATCATAAGGAAGAGAAGATGCATTTGCAGTATCTACTGTACTTATGCATACTGTAAGTTCATGTCATCTGTTTATAAGATGACAGGACCGACATCAATGTTGTCTTAATGTGACACAAAACACTATAGATGTTAGATGTGTTACTAACATTAGACATCAAAAATGAAAAGATAGGGGCTTCCCTGGTGGCGCAGTGGTTGAGAGTCCGCCTGCCGATGCAGGGGACACAGGTTCGTGCCCCGGTCCGGGAAGATCCCACATGCCGCGGAGCGGCTGGTCCCGGGAGCCATGGCCGCTGAGCCTGCGCGTGTCCGGAGCCTGTGCTCCACAATGGGAGAGGCCACGACAGTGAGAGACCTGCGTACCGCAAAAAAAAAAAAAAAAAAAAAAGAATAATGTGAAAAAGGAACGTGTTATTCAGTATGATTCATGCACTGATAATGAAGAAGCAGCAGGATGACTGCTTTATCGTAGCCTGTGTCATCAATATGATTGCTTCCCAGTAGCCCGGCCTGTACACTGTTGAGTGAATCGTTATGAAAGTGTTACGGCACACAGTGTCGTATCAGATTCATAATTCAGTATGGAGACGTGGTTACATTTTAATTTTCAAAATTAAAAAAAAATTTATTTATTTAGTTTTGGCTGTGTTCGGTCTTCGTTGCAGCGAGTGGGGGCTGCTCTTCGTTGCGGTGCATGGGCTTCTCATTGCGGTGGCTTCTCTTGTTGCAGAGCACGGGCTCTAGGCACGCGGGCTTCAGTAGTTGAGGCTCATGGGGTCTAGAGCGCAGGCTCAGTAGCTGTGGTGCACGGGCTTAGTTGCTCCGCGGCATGTGGGCTCTTCCCAGACCAGGGCTCGAACCTGTGTCCCCTGCCTTGGCAGGATTCTTAACCACTGCGCCACCAGGGAAGCCCCAAACATGATTACATTTTTTTTTTTTTAAACCCGTGATGATAGAGAAAGACATCTGAACAGTAATGTAATTCTTTGAAAGCAAAGTTATGAAACCAGAAAACTAACACATGATTAGTCTTATATTAAAATCACTCCCCTTATGCCTATGCAAGGGTAGGCTGTCCACTTCAGTACAAGTCTCGCACACGATGTTCTACACTATGAACGCTTAGGTGATGACAGTGATGAACACAGAAACGTATCATACGCTTCCTCCACGTGCTTATTAGATGTTCACATGAAGACACACACAAACACAACAGGTGAGTTTATTAACTGCACGGCAGGATGATTGTTCACTAGTCATTAGGTAGAAGTGGAGCGTCCCAGAGGTCTTCATTCCTGTCGTCTGTCTTCACATTGGGCGGGGGGCGGGGGGGGGTTGTCTTGCTGTCGCAGGTGGCAGATATGGGGGGGACGGGGCGGGCAGGAGAGGACACATTCAGTTTAACTTTACGGAAATACATCATGATTTCTGGCTGACTTTTCTGCTTTTTTAGTTCTCTAAAAGTGTTGCTATACGGTAGCAATCCTCCTTCCGCCGTTTGCTTTAGTTCCAGCGCCTGTGTCATAGAAGGGTCCGCGTCATAAAAGAAGTGAAAAAGCAGCCTCAGAAATCAGAGCCTGCTGCTAGGTGGTCTCATGTCAGTTTGTTTCCTGGCACTGCTGTTTCTACATCTTCTTCCTCATCATCTGGCGCTGGTTTGGGAGCTCTCATCTCCCTCTGGTTGTCTTCTGTTAATTCCTCGGGTGTGGTGTCCATTAGTTCTTGAATTTCGCCAAGATCCAAATCTTGAAACGTTTCCACCCCCTCTCTCTTTTTGCCATATCCGTAATCTGATTCATGATTTCCTTGATAGGCTCTGTTGTAAATCCTGTAAAGTCGTGCACAGCGTCTGGACACAGTTTTCTCCAGCAGGAATGTACTGTTTTTGGCTTGATGGCTTTCATGGCTTTTTCTATAACAACCATGGCATCTTCAATGGTGTAATCCTTCCAGACTCTCATGATTTCTCTTCCACAGCATTGACAGTCCTTTGCACAGGGTACCATATGTAATAAGCCTTAAAGGTTCTTACGACCCCTGATCTAGAGGCTGAATTAGAGATGCTGGGTTTGGGGGCAGGTAGACCACTTTGACACCTTTGGTGTTGAGCTCATGGGGTTCTAGGTGGCCAGGGGTATTGTCCAATTAAAAGAACATTAAAGGGCAGTCCCGTACTGGCAGAATACTTCCTGTATCGGGACAAAGCATCGATGGAACCAATCCAGAAAAAGGGTTCTTGTTGTCCAACCAAAAGACTGGCAGCTGGGGTTCCCTCTTCCCTTCAAGGCTGGGGTCAGCAGCTTTATAGATCAGGGCAGTCCTGGTCATCGACCCCATTGCATTTGCACAAAACAGCAGAATTAGCCTATCCCTTCCTGCCCTTAAATCCAGGTCCTCGTGTCTCTTATTAATGAACGTCCTTTGTGGATTTTTTTTTTTCTCTCAGAAGAGGGCACTTCCATCTGCATTTAAACCTGATCAGGCAGATATCCTTTCTCCTCAGTGATTTTCTTAATGGTGTCTGGGAGCTCGTCTGCTGCCTCCTGGTTGGCAGAAGCTGCTTCTCCTGTTATCTTGACATTTTCAAAGCGAAATTTCCTTCCAAAATTATCAAACCATCCTTTGCTGACATTAACTTTTCCAGCTTTAGATCCTTCACCTTCCTTTTGCTTTAAGTTGTCATATGATGACTCCATGTTAGTCATCATGCAGCAACCCTGCACCCACATAAAAGCTGCATTTTCAATACGTGATAAAAAGGTAGTTCACAAAAGGTGCCAGGCTCTCCCGCCTGCTGGGTAGCTGCCAGATGGCTTCATGAATTTCCTTTTCCTTTTTACAATGGTGTTTACATTGGATTCATTTATCTTGAAATGGTGGCAACCGCAGCGGCTGACCTCACCTCAATCAATGGTACACGTATCAAGTAGTTCAACTTTCTCTCGTAACGTCGTGACTTTGCTTCTCGGGAGCACGGCCAGCATCACTAGTGGCACTTCGTGTGGGTCCCGTGGTGTTATTCCAGGTTTGTGATCTTAGACTAAACACGATGAAAAATGCACAAGAACCAGGAGGGACCACTTTTTACTGTGATGCCCGATTCCCTGCTGCTCACGCAAAGATGAATAGCGTCCCGCGGCCTTCTGAGGTTACTCTCAGCACTTGACCTCAGCGCAGTATCACAGGAGGCGGCTATGAAGTTATGACCGTGGTACAGTGTGAACTACGGCGAACGCATGCAGCTGTGATTTCATACTGCATCTTTATCGTTATTTACATTTCTCTCGACTAAGATTGGTGCCACCCATGTACGGTCTGTTAGCGTGTGCGTAAGTTTTGATAAGTTTTAACTTTTTATAATAGATTTGTGTATGTTTTATGGTTGTAAATGATATGATAGACTAGTATCTACGTATATTTTATGCGCTCATGACATAACAATTTCTTAATTTTTCTGATATTTCTAGGCTACACAGTTCATCTTCTTTCAAATTGTCCCAAATCTCCACATCCTTTTCCAGTATATTTACTGAAAACAATCCACATGTAAGTGGACCCATGCAGTTCAAACCCATGTTGTTCAAGGGTTAGCTGTACTCAATTCATCTGGAGATCTTTAAAAAATTATAGATGAGAGAGGAGTAGAGCTCATTACCACTGCCTTTTTGCTGTGAATCTCACCTTCTTCACCTTGAAAATGAAAGGGTAGAGGTCAGCGTTGGTTCCGCTCTCTGCGGATCTCCAGCTTCTTGAAGTGTTCAAAGAAAAGTATCGTTCTGTGATCGAGCAGGCGTGGGAAGAGCTGTGGGAAACAGATGCAGAGATTTCTTTACGCTATAGGACTGGGCGCGAAGCGTTGAGATTCTCAAGGGGTGAATGGTCGGGGGCAGAGAGCCTCCGGTGGTTTTTGGATCACTTAGCCCTCTTGTTCCTGACTCTTTTTAATGCATATTGAAAATTATTTTATGAAGCCTGGGAGATATCAGATTAGGTGATTTTCTAAGTCTGCCTTCCACGATTCTAATAATTTTAGGGAAGAAAGCATTTCAGAGGCTCTCTTTGACTTCATGCTGCTTTGACTGGCGGATATGAGAGCAGTTATGGCCACATCTGTTTGGGGAAGGAGCACCACGACTGATGATTCTCGTCCACACCTGTATTCTCATTATGTCTAGAGTATCATTCTACACTGTCGCTTTATTCTAGAAAGTCCTTCTCTTGAAAGGAGTAGGTCCTTCTTCAGTTGAAAGTATGGTTTCCATTATAAAAATATACATTGTATGGACTTCCCTGGTGGCGCAGTGGTTGAGAGTCCGCCTGCCAATGCAGGGGACACAGGTTCGTGCCCCGGTCCGGGAAGATCCCACATGCCGCGGAGCGGCTGGGCCTGTGAGCCGTGGCCGCTGAGCCTGCGCAGCCGGAGCCTGTGCTGCACAACGGGAGAGGCCACAACAGTGAGAGGCCCGCGTACCGCAAAAAAAAAAAAAAAAAAAAAAATATATATATATATATATATATATATATACACACACACACATTTTAGTATAATTTTAATAAACTTAAGAATAAAGCCCCCAAATCCTCCCACCTCCTTTCAATAGTTTGTATAAGAGGTCTCATGTCAAACTCAAAATCAGCTTTACAGCAAGGTGTGACTAGATACAAGCTACTCTTTCAAGTATTAAGCTTCCTGGGTTAAGCACACAACCAAATAAACACAACTTTTGTGTTTTTTGATTACTTACCAGGTCACAGTGTTTCAGAAATATGTTATGGTTCTTCAGGCTTTTAGAGTTTTGCTTCCAAATATACTTTTGCTGATAGAATAAAGAGGAGTGTGTGTGTGTGTGCGCGTGCACACGTGCGTGTGCGCGTGTGTGTCTGTCTAGAGGAGAGTTTTCTTTATGTTGATGAATGTATTTCATACCGCAGTGACTTTGTTTTACTCATTTCTTAGAAAATCAGCCTTAGATTAGCTTCCTTCACTTGTCTGGTTACTGGGTACAAGTGATGACATTCATAAAACATCTTAGACGTTGTATTTATCCAGCAGCGGTTGCTACTTTGTTGCCTTGATGAATCTCTTTTTAATTTGATGTTTGTTATTTTAACATCAGAATTTGAAAGCCATACTGATATTAATGCAAGTGCTTTTGGAAACAGATTATGTAACCATGATTTAAATTTGATTCATAACATCCTAATTAACAGTAACTCATTACTGTGATAATGTTTAATATTTTACAAGTATTGATTTGTCTTTCTCAGGTATATTTCATTAAAGAACACAACATTGTTGCACCATATAAAATAGAAAGGGTAAGTAAAGCTTTTCATTTATCCCCCACAATTTACATAGTGATTTTGAGCAGTAAGATTCTGTGTCTCTGTTAACTTCTGTAATGCAATGTAATGGGTATTTAAAAGCTTCTTCCCTAGCAGTTATAACAAAATACCAAGGGAATGACAGACTTTAGTCCGAGAGATTTCAATTAACTTTTTAACTTCAAAATAGGTGTGTCTATTAGGGGAAAAAAAAGCTTAAATTATTAGGTTAAAAGTTGAAATCAGAATATGCATCATTTAAAAGATTATTTATTGAATATCAATGAGAACGTCTTTTAAATGTTTGAGAACTACTTATAGGCTATAAAATACCCTTATTTAAGAGCTCAGTAATAGTTTATAAATGCTGCTGATTGGGTAGAAGCTCTGAGGGGCCGTGAACACAAGACTTGTAACTAGACGTTACAGCCAACCCTTCTGTGCTTTAATTAATGCTTTACGCTGCAGCTTAGTGTGCAGTAAAGGGATAACTCGTAGCAGAAGAGTTTTTACGAGACCTAGAGATGGGACTACTGCTCCTGTACACGACACCTCTGAATTAGGAAAAGCCACCCTCTCCGAGCAGACGTCCGACAGGCTGGATGGCAGTTCCGGTCACAGGCCAGCCTGCGGGTTCTCAGCAGCTTGGGGGGGGGGGGACGCGCCAGCCACGTGCAGCCCCCTCTGAGTTTCATGTACAAGAAATATCTGCATGCGCCAGTCACTCAGAAACGGTGAATACTGCGACCTCGTCACTCACACGTGGTGCTGTTGGCACTTTGGGAAGGACGGTTCTTCACTGTGAGGGGCTGTCGCTTACATTACAGGCTGTTCCCACCCACGGGTGCCCCCTCTGCACTGTCCCCCTTTGTTGTGTGGCACCGCACATTGACAAGTGCCCTGCAAGGGTGGCGGAACGCCCCCCTGCCCCCCAAGTTGAGAACCGCTGCCTGGTGTACTCTCCCTGCAGAGGCTCTCCTGTCACCCACTGGAAGTGCAAAGCTGCTGAAAAGTTACATAAAAGGAAATGAGTAAGGTTTTCTGAAGCAAAGAAAAGCTCTTGTGAATTAGGACACCAAAGGATTCTCAGGTTTAAAGGGGCGGGGTTGTGACTTTGACCTTGGAGATGAGACTTGATAGACTAGGAAGCCCAGACCCTTGTTCCTCTTATGGACTGACTCAGTTCCCTTTGTGAGAAATCCAGAAACCAGTTAAAAGTGCCCTGCGCCCCAGGTGAGCATGAAATGAGCCAACCTGAAGCTGTGGGAACATTGTAGCATCCTCTCACCGTAGTCCCTCCCCTGGCACTGTGCCACGTGACTGGAGGGAACTCCCAGCTCCCATCTTCTCCCTGGGGAGGGAAAGACAAGACAGGACCGTAGGTCCAATGTTCTGGCTTTTGGGGGCAGCTGCCTGAGGGACTGGCTTCTGTCTCACCTGTCCTGGACCTCTGACAGGACCCATAATGCTCTAGATGCCTGGGGACCCCTGAAAACAGGAAAGAGCTGGGCATTGTGCAGCTGCTCCAGGGGACCCTGCACCAGAGACACAGGCAGATACAGCCCAGGAGACTCACCCTTGGGAAAGAGAAGAGTGCAGCTTGTGACACATAAAATTAACCGCCACAACACTTGCACACCCAGCCTCAGAGCACCTGAGTGTATGAAGCCAGCACTGACAGGACTGAAAGGAGAGGCCGACAGCAGCACAGGACAGAGGAGACTTCCGTCCGTGCCCCACCTTCAGTCATGGGTAGATCATCCCGACAGAAGGTCACTCAGGAAACGGAGGACTCGACCAGCACTCTGAGCAGATGGACCTCACAGACACACAACGTCCTGCCCAACGGTAGCAGGACACATGCTCTTCTCACGTGCACACGGGACGTTCTCCAGGACGGGTCGCGTGTCAGGTCACAAAACAAGTCAACAAATCTAAGAAAATTACAACCACCGTGGAGTGAAACCAGAAATCCATAGCAGCGGGAAGATTCACACGTATGTGGAAATTAAACAACACTCTTGAACAACCAATGGGTCAAAGAAATAAAGAAATTAGACTCAAGAGGGAGGGGATATAGGTGTACATACATCTGATTCACTTCGCTGCACAGTAGAAACTAACACAACATCGGAAAGCAATTATACTCCAATAAAGAAGTAAAAGAACCAAAACCAGAAAACCTCAAGATGATCAAAACGAAAACAGAGCATATACCCAAACTGCAAAGATGCCGCAACAGCAGTCCTAAGAGGGGAGTTTAGTGTTAAACGCTTACCTTGAAGATCTCAAATTAAAAAACCTAACTGCACACCTCAAGTAACCAGAAAAAGAAGAGCAAACTAAGCCCAAAATTAGCAGAAGGAAGGAGATAGTAAATACAGCCCAAATCCAACAGACTCTGCTCCCCCGGGGCGCTCATTCCGTGTGGGCGGAGGGAGGGCGCGCCAGGCAGGTCCCTGCACAGGCCAGCAGGGGGCTGCAAATGTCTTAAAGTGATGGGGCCTGACGTGCTTGGTCTCCCTCTTTTTTAGGGCACAATGGAATATGTCTTCGAGTTGGATGTTTCAGGGAAGGTGGAAGGTGTCGTGGAGACATTGCTTCAGGTAAGCCAGGGCTTTTCTCAGACATGCACTGGCAAACTGAGGCATAAACTTTTTTTTTTTTTTTTTTTTAAGAATTTCATACTCATATGTCTTACCAAAACCATAACCTTTTTTATAAATCTGAAACAGATCTACTTGAATATGTTGAACTTGAAAACTACACATTAGGCAGAAGCCATACATATATCAGAGTTATTCTTACCTGTTACTAAGTAACAGAATGGTGGTTGTGTTTCATTGTTTCTAAGGAAATATCTTCAAAGCATCTGAGAGAAAAAATAAATTCTTGTGTATTTATATAATTGTAGCTTCACAGAGCATCCTGTCTGGACAAACTTGGGGACCAAACTGCTATGGTAAGAGTTTCTGAAGATCTGTATCTTTATTGTGAATGAACGTGTATTGATATGTCACTTATAAATCCTTATATCCATACTTTTTAAATGATTCTGTTTTAAAGATAACAGCCATTTTGCAGTCCCGTTTGGCTAGGACGTCATTTGACAAAAACAGGTAAGTTTTCAATGATTTTGTTTCCTGATTACGAAAGCAGTGGCATCGTCACCTCGTGCCTCATTCAGTGTGTCCAGAACCGATAGTGGGTGTTACCACCTGCCTCACCCCAAACCTGCTCGTCTGGGGGAGTGGCCCTGGCGTCAGTGCCAGACCAGTCTGGGGTCTCCTTGCCACTTCTCCCAGCTGACATCTGTCCATCAGAAAGGCCTGGTGCCAGGGGTTCTCCACGATCTTCCTAGTCTACGAGCTCCTGTCTTTTCATATGTTAGCGCCTCCGTTCAGGCCACCAGCCCCTGCCACTAAGATCACAGTGACAGCGTTTAGCTTGTCTCCAGCTCCAGCCTTCCCTGCTCCAATCCCGTTTCCCTCACTGTGTCGAATGTACTTTTAAAATACATTCTTTCTAAGGAACTTATTTCTTTATATCACTTGTCTGTTTGAAACTCTTCCAGACTTCCATCGCCTTCAGGGTAGAGCCTTAACCGCACCTGCACGCGGGGCTCTGGTGTAGCCTTCGTCACTGTTCCGGCCGCCGGTGCCTCTTGCATGCTCTGCTCTGGATCTCTGCGTTCTGTGCGATTCCCGAGGTGCCTTATGGCCTCCTGCCTCTTCTGCACCCGCCCAACTCTTCCTTACTCTTCTCATTTCAGCTGAGCTGGCGTTGTTCTGGAAGGTCTTTCCTGTCCCGTCAGGCTGTTAGGTACCTTCCTGAGGTGTCCTGCAGGGACCTAGAGACCACATTCTTACTGATCTAATGGAGTTTTGTTTCGGTTTTTGGTTTTGGGGTGTGTTGGGTTTTCTGTTTGTTTTTGGGATTTTTTGGCTTTTCTAAGTATCCAATATATTTTCTGCAAGTAAGTATACTTTTATACTAACCTGTTCTCTTATTTGTTTCTTGCCTTATTTTAAGTAGATTTCCTCCTATTAAGTAGATCTGGGCTATTTGTCTCTATCTCCATCTGCGGTATCACTGTATGAATTACTGTAGCTTTAGGACAACTTTTTTTTTTTTTTACATCTTTATTGGAGTATAATTGCTTTACAATGGTGTGTTAGTTTCTGCTTTATAACAAGGTGAATCAGTTATACATATACATATATCCCCATATCTCCTCCCTCTTGCGTCTCCCTCCCACCCTCCCTTTCCCACCCCTCCAGGCGGTCACAAAGCACCGAGCTGATCTCCCTGTGCTATGCGGCTGCTTCCCACTAGCTATCTACCTTACGTTTGGTAGTGTATATATGTCCATGCCACTCTCTCGCTTTGTCACAGCTTACCCTTCCCCCTCCCCATATCCTCAAGTCCATTCTCTAGTAGGTCTGTGTCTTTATTAGGACAACTCTTAATGTCAGGCAGTGCAGGGTCCTGCACCCTATTTCCCTTCTTAACTTATGTCTTCACTGTTCTTGGTCTTACATACTTCTGTGTAAATTTAGACTCCGCTTGTCAAGTTTCATAAAGGAAAAGCCTGCTGGGATTTTGACTGTGATTGCAGTGAAACTTTCCATTTATTTAAGTCTTCTTTATGATTTTTCTTTATAAAGTTCTTTCTTCTCTTGTGCTAGATTTATTCCAGGTAGTTCGTGTTTTTGATGGTGTTGTAAATGATATCCTAAAATATTTCATTTTATTGTTGATACTTAGAATGTAGTATTTTTGTGTATTCGTTTTGTTTTCAGCAACCCTGCTAAACATTGTGATCCATTCCATTAACTTTATATATAGGTTCTCTAATATGTACAAAATCTTCTGTAGCGATTGTTTCAGTCTCTAGTCACTAGATACCATTTTTATTTTAGATATTTATTTTTAGATTTTTGTATTTGGAATCCTCAGGCCTAGGACAGAGTAGAAAGTATTGGTTGAATAGATTCATCTATGGATTATTATGTGCTAGGCTTTTGCTAGAAGCTTATGTGTATAAATGAGATTCGTTTGTAATATTCTGTTTTATTGCTACCTTTGTGACCCTTACACTACATTTTCAAATGTTAAAGAATTTGCCAGAAAAGCCATCTGGCTAATAACGTGTTTTCTGTGTTTCTGTTTGTTTACTTCTTTTTCTGTTTCACCTGTATAGCATTAATTTTCTTTTCATTTTTGTACTTGTAGGATATATTAGTTAAGTGGACTGTTGGGAGGAAAGAATAGCTTCCATTTTAGGAAGGAAAAGGAGTAATAAGAATTAGTTTCTTTTGACCTACCTAGAATGCGTAATTTTTCTAAGTAGCAGTTTAGACTTTAATCCTGGGCTTCAGCATGACATTAATTTTTAAAATGGTTCACGATGAAACTTTTGATTTATCCAGTCTCTAAAGTGTTAGGCTGAAGAATTTGGGGAAGACTTTTTTTGCAGCGTGAAGTGAGATATTTCAGGGTTGTATACTTCCTCCAAAAGAAAGAAGGTAAATTTTTGCTGAGATAAATTTTCATCATACTTCCAAGGAAATGCTTTTTTATTGAAACTGTATTCATTTTTCCCTATTCATTCTGAAAAAGTTCAAGTCCTCACAAGTTGAAAGATAATATAGTGAACACAGATACCCTATGGGTCACCAAGCGTTAATTTGTCAACATTTTGCTGAATTTGCTTTGGTTCTTGCATGCTCAGGCTCATGCTCTTGCTTGCCCTGTGTGTGTGTGTGTGTGTACATGTATAAATAATGCATATATGTCTGTATATATGTTGTATGTGTGTATACATGTATAGCTGATGTGCATATGTATGTATGTTTGTGTGATACATATAAAATATATGCATACAACTTTTCCCTGAACCATTTGAAATGACACTGCAAGACTTCCTGACACTTCACCCATAACTACTTCAACATGTATCTCTCACAAGAAAGTTCTGTGACATTCCTCCATACTGTTATAACACTCAAGTAGCAATATTCTGTATGCCGGGTAACTTATAGCTCCATATTCAGGTTTCCCCATTTGTACCCCAAAATGTCCTCTTTAAAATACTTTGGACTAATTTTAGATTTAAAGAAAAGATGTAAAGACAGTGAGTGCAAAGAGTTCTTTTCCCCTCATCCAGTTCCCCCATTATTATATGTTTAGTGGGTGTGGATGCTGTAATTGTAGATTTGTTGGCTGTAATCCTAGACTTTTTTGATGCTATTGAAATTTTATTTTCCAATTTGTTACTGGTATATAGAAGTAGTTTTTTTTTGGTTTTTTTTTTTTTTTTTTTTTGCGGTACGTGGGCCTCTCACTGTTGCAGTCTCTCTCGCTGCGGAGCACAGGCTCCGGACGCGCAGGCTCAGCGGCCATGGCTCACGGGCCCGGCCGCTCCGCGGCATGTGGGATCTTCCCGGACCGGGGCACGAACCCGCGTCCCCTGCATCGGCAGGTGGACTCTCAACCACTGCGCCACCAGGGAAGCCCTGTTGTTGTTTTTTGATGCTATTGAAATTTTATTTTCCAATTTGTTACTGGTATATAGAAGTAGTTTTTTGTTGTTGTTTTTTGGTTTTTTGTTTTTTAGAAACAGTGACCTTGTATCCTGTGACTTTTCCAAATTCAGAATTTACTCATTAGTCCTAGCAGGTTTTTTTGTAGATTCCATAGAGTTTTCTATATCCATAATTATTTAACCTGTGAATAATGACAGTTTCACAGAAATACTTGTGGCTTCTATTTCTACTTCTTGCCTCATTGCACAGTTTGATTAATAGACGCAGTGGGAGCAGACATATTCTTGCCTTGTTCCTGATCTTACAGGAAAAGAGTTTAATGTTTCACCATTAAAGAATGATGCCAGGGCTTCCCTGGTGGCGCAGTGGTTGAGAGTCCGCCTGCCGATGCAGGGGACACGGGTTCACGCCCCGGTCCGGGAAGATCCCACATGCTGCGGAGTGGCTGGGCCCGTGAGCCATGGCCGCCGAGCCTGTGCGTCTGGAGCCTGTGCCCCGTAACGGGAGAGGCCACAACAGTGAGAGGCCCGCGTACCACAAAAAAAAAAACCAAAACACAAAAAACAAAAGAATGATTCCAGCTGTAGGTTTTTCATAGATGCCCTTTATCAGAGTGACGAAGTTTCTTTTTATTCCTGGTTTGCTGAGAGTATTTTCAAAAAAAGTTTAGAATTTTGTTAAGTACTTTTTGTGCATTTATTGGGATGATCTTTTTTTCTTTAATTCTGTTAATGTGAATTATGTTGTTTTTTCAGTGTTAAAACAACCTTGTATTCATGGGATGAATCCACCTTGCTTACGATATGTTGTTCTTTTTACGTATTGCTGGACTTGCTTTGCTAGTATTTTGTAAAGGATCTTTGCATCTCTGTTTAGGGATGTTGCTCTGTAAATCCTAGTGTATTTGTGAGGTTTTGCCGTCAGGGTTATGCTAGCCACATAACATGAGGTTAGAAATCTCCCTTTATCTTCTGTTTCCCAAAAGCGTTTGTGTAGGATTGTATTTCTTGCTTAAATTTTTAACCACATTTACTGGTGAAGCCATGGAGGCCTGAAGTGTTCTTACTTAGTCAGTCTATTTGCTTGACACATAGTTAGGTTGTCTGTTTCTTCTTGTGTCTATTTTGTCAGGCTGCATTTTTCAAAACCTTTGTCCAGTTCATCCAAGTTGTCAGATGTGGGCATCAAGTTGTTAATGTCCTCTGAACGTCAGTAGGATCTGCAGTTATGGTCCCTCTTTCATTCCTTACGTTGATGCTTTATGTTTTTTCTTTATCAGTATTGCCAGAGGTTTGCCAATTTTATTAACCTTTTTAAAGATCCAACTTTTGACTTTATTGATTTTTCTCTATTTTTACATAAAAATCATTTTATATAAAATTGATTTCCTTCCTTCAGCTTACTTTGGGTTTAACTTGTTCTCTTTCCAGCTTCCTACACAGTTTAGATCACTGATTTTAGACCTTCTTTTATAAGTAGGACTAGAACATAAATTTACCTCTAAGCACTGCTCAGCTGCATCCCTCAGATTTTGATATGTTTTTATTATCATTCATATGAAATATTTCATAATTTCCTTTGTCATTTCTTCTTTGACCCATTGGGTTTTTTCTTTGGGTTATTTGGAAGTATGTTGTTTATCTTCTCTGTATTTGGGGATCTTGTTACTGTTGTATTGTTATTGATTTCTAATCTAATACTCTCTTGGTTCAGAGAGTATATGGTTCAGTCTTTTTTTTTAAATAAATTTATTTATTTTATTTATTTATTTTTGGCTGTGTTGGGTCCTCGTTGTTGCACGTGGGCTTTCTCTAGTTGCGGCGAGCGGGGACTACTCTTCGTTGTGGCACGCGGGCTTCTCATTGCGGTGGCTTCTCTTGTTGCAGAGCCCAGGCTCTTAGGCACACGGGCTTCAGTAGTTGTGGCTCATGGGCTCTAGAGCGCAGGCTCAGTAGTTGACGCACGGGCTGAGTTGCTCCGCGGCATGTGGGATCCTCCCGGCCCAGGGCTCGAACCCATGTCCCCTGCATTGGCAGGCGGATTCCTAACCACTGTGCCACCAGGGAAGCCCTGGTTCAGTCTTTTGATGTTTGTTGAGATGGGTTGTATGGCTCTGCGTAGTCTGTCCTGACACAGGTTTCCCAGGCCTGTGAAAGGAACGAGTGCTCTGAAGTTGTGGAGTATGGTGCTCTGTACCCGTCATTTAGGGCCAGTTGGCTGATGGTTGTTCGGATCATCTATACTTGACTGACATTTTGTTGACTTGCTCTGTCACTTACTGAGAGGAGGGTGTTAAAATTACCAGTAATGATTGTGGAATTGTTTATTTTCCCCTGTATTTCTGTCAGTTTATGCCTTGTGTACTGGCAGGCTCTGTTATTAGGTTTACATACATTTATGACACCAGGTTTCTTACATGTTGTGATTGCATGCTGTATCTTTTTCTATCCTTTTTACTTTTAACTTGTCTGTGTCTTATTCCGTTTCTAAAAAACACTTTATATAGTTGAGTCTTTTTATACAGTCTGAAAGTCTCTGCTTGTTAATTGGATTGTTTAATTCATTTATAATTATGTAATTATGGATATAGTTGGTTTTTAAACCCACTATCTTAATATTTGTTTCCTAGCATTTCATTTGTTCTTTGTTTCTCTGATCCTCCTTTCTTGCCTTCTTTTGGGTGAATCTGGTATTTTTAAGTATTCTACTTTTTAGCTGTAGTGCTTGGTGTCATTCTTAGTGGTCACTCTGGAGCTCACAATATGCACCTTGTACGTAGCGTACCTTCAGGTAAGAGTATATTACACTCCTTTACAGTAGTTCAAGAGCCTTACAGCAGTGTGTTTCCACATAACCCCTCCTGCCCTTTGTGATCTGTGGTTTTATATTAAATTTCTATAAAACCCATGATACGGTGTTCTTATTTTAGGTTTTTTTTTTTTTTTTTGCGGTCCGCGGGCCTCTCACTGTTGGCGGCCTCTCACTGTTGGCGGCCTCTCCCGTTGCGGAGCACAGGCTCCAGACGCGCATGCTCAGCGGCCATGGCTCACAGGCCCAGCCGCTCCGCGGCATGTGGGATCCTCCCGGACCGGGGCACAAACCCGTGTCCCCTGCATCAGCAGGCGGACTCTCAACCACTGCACCACCAGGGAAGCCCCCTTTTAGGTTTCTAAAGAATTTTTTTTACTTTTTTTTTTTTTTATTTTGCAGTAGGTTCTTGTTGGTTATCTGTTTTAAATATAGCAGTGTGTACGTGTCAATCCGAAACTCCCCATCCCAAGAATTGAGATACATGCATTTATAGGTACATAAATTAAAATACTGAGAAATAATTCTTTTCTGTTTACTTGGAGATTTGAATACTTATGTTTCCTGATGCTTGTCTTTCCTTCCTGCAGAACCGGTGTTGCATCTGGTGTCATTTCTCTTAAGCCCAAAGAACTTCCTATAGCATTTCTTACGGTGCATATCTGGTCCGGATGGATTCTCCCAGCTTTGTCTGAAAATACCTCTATCTTACTCTCATTTTTGAAGGGTGTTTTTGTTGGAGATAAAATACTAGGTTCACAGGGTTTTCTTTCACTACTTGAAGGGTTTTCATTCCGTTGTATGTTGCTGTCCATTGTTTCCTGTGAAAAGTCACATCATTTGTCCTGTTGTTACTGTGAATTAAGGTGTAGTCTCTCTGCGCCTGTCCTGCTGGGGGTTTCTGGGTAACGGAGCCTGTGAACTGGTGTCTTACATTAGACAGTTTTCACCACTCTCCACTCAGTGTTTCTTCTGCCCCGTCTCCTGTCTCTTCTCCTGTGACTTGAGTTACACTCGTGTTAGTATGTTTTATAGTTTGGCTTAGATCTCAGACACTCTGTTCTGTGTGTTTTTAAATTATTATTATTCTCCTTCTGTCCTGTTTCAGTTAGGACTTTTTTATTGGCCTTGTTTTCAGCCACACTGGGCTTTTCCTCTGCCGTGCCAGTCTGTTAGGCTTGTTTAAGTCATTCTTCATTTCCTCTCGCCCAGATTTTCATTTCTAGCATTTCCTTTCAGTTCTTTTTCGTAGTTTCTACTTCTCGGATGAAGTTTTCCTTCCCTTCACGTGTGTTTTCCATCTTTTCTTCTGGATCTTTTAGCAGATTTACTACAGTTATCTTAACGTCTCCCTCTGATGGATCCGACGTCCGGGTCCTCTTCCGTGGAATCTTCTCTCATGAGTGCGGGTCATATTTACTCACTTCTTTGTGTTTCTTGTAAATTTTTTGTGTGCTGGGAAGTTTGTTTTAAAGGAACTGCAGAGACTGACCTGAGGAATATTTGCCTCCGGAGGCGGTCATGCCCACCCCCATCCTGCCCGCTGCTTGCCCTGGGGACTCCGTCAGTGTAATGAGTGGAGCTGGGTTAAATCCAGGTCCCCATGCCCAGTTCCACGGTGGGAGTGCGCAGAGCTGTCCTCTGTGGGGCTTGGGGTCGGTGCCCTTGAAGGAGTTGCAGACATCCTGTGCTTCCCAGCTGAGCCTCCAGCTCTCCGCCCACGGAGCATCTGTGCCCTCCAGGCCCAACTCCTGCTGTCTGGCGTCTCCCTCATCCTGCAGCCCTCACCCCCTGTGGAAGATTGCCCCTCCTCCTGCCACTCAACTGCTTGTCCCTTCATTTAGGTTTCTCTGCACCTGAGCTTTCTGATGGGTTTCTAAACATAGCAAGGATTGTGTAGCTCATCTGGCAGGTTTTGTGGTTGGGATGAGAGCTGTGAGGTCTCCTTCACGTCCAAACTGGAAGAGGAAGCCTGCTCCTGTGTGATTTTGTGTTTGCTTTTTTAATACATTTATTTATTTTTGGCTGCGTTGGGTCTTCGCTGCTGCACGCGGGCTTTCTCTAGTTGCGGCAAGCGGGGGCTACTCTTCGTTTTGGTGGTGGGCTTCTCACTGCAGTGGCTTCTCCTGTTGCGGAGCATGGGCTCTAGGTGCGTGGGCTTCAGTAGTTTTGGCTTGCGGGCTCAGTAGTTGTGGCTCGTGGGCTCTAGGGCGCAGGCTCAGTAGTTGTGACACATGGGCTTAGTTGCTCTGCGGCATGTGGGATCTTCCCGGACCAGGGCTCGAACCCGTGTCCCCTGCATTGGCAGGCGGATTCTTAACCACTGCGCCACTAGGGAAGCCCTGCTTTTGTTCTACTACTTAAAGAGGAGACTTTTTTTTTTTTTTTTGACTGCGTTGGGTCTTCCTTGCTGTGCGCGGGCTTTCTCTAGTTGCTGCAAGTGGGGGCTACTCTTTGTTGTGGTGCGCGGGCTTCTCATTGTGGTGGCTTCTCTTGTTGTGGAGCATGAGCTCTAGGCACGTGGGCTTCAGTAGTTGTGGCTCGCGGGCTCTAGGCTGCAGGCTCAGTAGTTGTGACGCATGGGCTTAGTTGCTCCGCGGCATGTGGGATCTTCCTGGACCAGGGATCGAACCTGTGTTCCCTGCGTTGGCAGGTGGTTTCCCAACCACTGCACCACCAGGGAAGTCCCAGAGGAGACTTATTTTTAGCTCAGTTATTTAGCTAAGTAATTGCCTAAACTCTTGATGATTTGGTTGTTTCCCTTCTATTTTTTTTTAAATTAGTAAAGCAGAACGAAAATGGACTTTTTTGATGAGTTAACATAATTTAGGAGGGCGTGGTGATCACCTTTGACTGGTTTTACTGCAGTAGGTCCACAAAAGACTATACGTTGGAACTGACATGCAAGTAAACTCATAGCCTTATAGAACGTGGTGTGCAGTAAGTGCTACCCATGCCAAAACAGTTTCTATGACAATAAAATAGGTCTTAATGACACAAAAATAGAAAATTATGTTAATGTAAGAACAGTTTCAAGGCCGACTTATTTGGGGAGGAGTGAAGAGTACCAGTAACAGGGTTATTTGGTATTTTTTACTTGTCTGTCTTCTCTTCTTTGATACGTAACCTCATCTGCTTTTAAAAAAATCAAGTATTCATTATACCATTGAAAAGAAAGTCAGTTTTATTTAGGCGACTGATTTATATCACCAGTTTTCTTGTATCAAATGCGGTGTTTAGACACCTGTTCTGCAGAGTCACTTTGTAGCTCCCTCAGATAAAGTTAAATCTAGAAAGTAGATCGATTTCTGATTTTTCTTGCTTTTGCTGGAAAAAACATATTCTCAGATTCCAAAGTGTTTCTGAAAAGCTGCACATGGAATGCAAAGCAGAAATGGTGACACCTCTGGTGACGAATCCTGGCCACGTGTGCATCACTGACACCAACCTGTATTTCCAGCCTCTCAATGGGTACCCGGTAAGTAGTCTGTAGGCCAGCGGAGGGCTCCTCTGGTGTTCCCGTTTGCGTCTTCAAGCTCTCTTTCCTGTGAACTTGACTTGACAGTTAGAGTGTTCTCACATTTTGGGGAGGGTCAGAGTTACGCCCGTCCCCATCCAGCATCTGGTATTTAACGGCTCCCCGTGGAATCCTGATGCACCCTCACCCGTGTTTCAGCTCTTGTGACTGACTTTCTGTTACTTCGGGGGAAAAGAAACCCTGCCCCTTCTGATTTTAGTAAAGGGTCATTAGAGGTTTATACCTTTCTACTCGGAAGCACTTCTGCAAGAGAGCAATGAAATATACTAAGGTTAAGAAGAGATGGATGCTTTCTGTGTATTTGCTGATATGTCACCTAAGTTGTATTTCTCGTTCTCCCTTAATTACAAACCAAATCGGTAGATCTGCATCTGTCGCCTCTCCAGCCAGTGCAGAGCTGCGTGTGGCACTGCTGTCACTGGGCAGCTGCAGTTCTGCTGCTGTGATGCTGGAAACATCTTTTCTTGCACGATGACTTCAGGCTCACGAGGCCACACAGTAAAGATGAATTCAGATTTCTGCACTAAAACTTGTAAAGATTGGCGGCTTTATCTAGATACGGACCCTTTTCAGAGTGGTTTATTGAAAGAACAGAAACCCTAATACTCTGCGAGTGCAGTTGGACCGTTTAGCAGGTAGCTTCAAGAATAGCAGTGTTTTCTGCCATGGAAGAAATTCTCCAGGCTGGTCAGTCATTACATGTCACTGAAACGTGAACACTTTCCTAAGTGAAAGGTGATGCTATAACAGTTCTGTCCACCAGGTGGTAGGGCACACTCTCCGGGCCCTCCAGTGGACACAGTACACGTTGCTGACGGCATTCTTTGTGGTGTCATCGATTGGCTGGACCAGCGCTGTTGCTGTGGCCTCGGTCAATATTTGAGCAACAATATCTGAGTATAAGCCACAGCTTCAGGGTCCCAGGTCTGGGCTGGGGGCCGTGGCCAGTCTGCAGGCAGCTTCCACGGCTACACACCCTGCGTCTGCAGGCTCTCCCTCCCTCTTACTTGGAGGGAGGAGGGTGGACCTGTCGCCTTTTAGCCGATCTCAGTACCTTTTGCGACCTTGTTGCTCTCTCACTAGCATTTTAAGGCTCCGGAGAAGCGAGACAGTTTTCCTCCTTGTAAAGTTTAGAGGCCCTGCTTTATACTATATCTGTTTATGAGCCTTATTACACTGTAGTGTAAGGAGCTAAAAGACAGGATCCTAAAAAAAAGCCGTATGTCAGTTCTGAGCAAACCGTAGGTCTATAAAAATAGGAGAATTCCTGAGAGGAGGTCTACACCAGTCCTTTAATATTTCTTACCCCTCAGCAACCCTGCAGAAACCTGAAAGCTAGATGCCTGCGTTATCATCCTGGGGGGTACCAGCGGGGGTGGGGTGGGTAGGGGGACTGGTCCACGGTCACAAAGCTAGTGAAAAGGGCAGACCGGCGTGTAAAGTGAGGCACGCCCTGTTCTCAGAGCTCACTTTCCAGGTGTTCAGGTGTGACCCGTCAGGAAGTTAGGGTGGGACAGCTGAAGGGCAGCTTCTAGTTGTGTCAGAATCTTGACATTTGAGATTGTCTTTCTACTTTTGAAGAAACCCATGGTCCAGATAACACTCCACGACGTCCGCCGCATTTACAAGAGGAGACATGGCCTCATGCCTCTGGTGAGTTCGAGGGGAACATCCCCTCTAGAGGGTGACTGTCTTATCTTCAGCTTGGCCAGTGGTTTACTGGCCTGCACCCACCTCGGGCTCGTCTGAAAGGCGCGGGTGTTTGTGTTGCGAGCAGAGGGGCCGTGAGGCCCGCCGCCCCTTCTTTTGGCTGTGCTGGAAGTTTATCAAGGAGCGACTCTTTCTGTGGGGGGAGGGCTGTTGGGAAAAAGGCTTTGGCTCCAAGAGCAGGGGGGCTCAAGTGCCCTTGAGTTTCTCCCTGCCTAGTTCTCAGGGTCCTCCCAGGCTTGTGTGGGGATGTGGGGATAATGGACGCAGAACCGGTCCAGTTACAGCAGCGAGGTCTCCAAGCAGTTTGGAAGCTGCGACGGCAGCTCTCAGTGGAACTGTAGTATCCTCACGGTTAACTTGTATGAATTCAGCCTTCAGGCTTGGTGAGAGGGAGAAATGGATAAAATAACCATTTCAGTCACCTAGGCGGCCCTCCCCGCCATTCTCCTGAATAAGCCCGTGTCCGCACTTCCATGAGGCTCACACGCTTATTGTAGAAACCAGTCGCCGCGGAAGGTGTGTCTCCAAGGGGTTTTAGCTGGACATCGATATAAATCTGTTTGTTCTCCTTCAGAGATTAACCAGTAAGTTGGTGGCATTACAAGAGCATTGTGGATATTTAAGCATCTCATCTTGGTGTTTTGTATTTATGAAATTTAACCGTTTTCCTGCCTATTTTACTTAAAAGGCAATTCTCCATTTCCAGTGCCAACAGAGGATTAGGGAAACAGATTCTATGAAAAATCTCCTCCTCCTTTGGGTATAGAGATGCAGTCAGAAAAAGAAGAAATTGGCATTGATTAAGTACCTTCTGCCTACTGGGCAATCTGTGTACAATATTCGTTTATCAGCGCCATCCCCGTGAGGTAGATGATACCCTACTTCACAAAGGAATCGAGACCAGGAGTTCACTCCCTCGGTTCCCTCACTAGTAGCGCTGGAAGCCTGTATCTGAACCTAGGACAGCGCTGCGCCTTCATCCTTTCTCTGTCTATTCCTGTCCCGTCTCGGCTTCACCCTCACAACATTCACGCAGCTCATAGTTTTCTTAAAATAATTGCATCCTACTAATTAAATGAGTTATTCGATTATCAGTTTAAGTTGACATAATTACGACTTAATTTGTAAAAGAAAGCTACACCTTTGTCTCTGAAGAAGACAGGTGAAGACATTGGATTAGCCAGTTCTGAATTTCAACATAATAAACTCACAGATGCTGTCATCATAAAGATCCTCAAGGTCAAAGGGATTTTGTAAAGTTTAGCTGAGACACATGTCTTGTCCTTATACATCAAATTTATTGCTGGGGAATATGCATACAAAACCTACAAATAAAAAATGCAGGGGCTTCCCTGGTGGCGCAGTGGTTGAGAGTCCGCCTGCTGATGCGGGGGACGCGGGTTCGTGCCCTGGTCCAGGAAGATCCCAAATGCCGCGGAGCGGCTAGGCCCATGAGCCATGGCCGCTGAGCTTGCGCGTCCGGAGCCTGTGCTCCGCAACGGGAGGGGCCGCAGCAGTGAGAGGGCCGCATACCGCAAAAAATAAAAAATAAAAAAAAATGCCAAGTGTTTAGTTGAAAGGCTTTTGTACTTGCGTCACTCACATTGAGATGCCGTTTGTTTTCTTCTTCTCTTTCTGGACTTGTAGGGCTTGGAAGTGTTTTGCACAGAAGATGATCTGTGTTCCGACGTCTACCTGAAGTTCTATGAACGTCAAGACCGAGATGACCTCTATTTTTACATTGCTACATACCTAGGTTTGGTGCTCACTCTTCATTGTATCTGTTCATGTGAAGGTGGTTCAACTCCCGAGTAACTGGGATGGGAAGTGAGAGGAGAGCAATTCTGTATCTGGAATCACCTCTCTGTGGTTCTGCTTACTTCTTCTCATCAGTAACTATAGTTAGCAGAATGGCATACTGAAAATTAAGGGAAATATAAATGAAATTGGGTAATAGTTCAATCCTGTGTTTTAAAAACTTTTGATAAATATATTTAAATGTTTTTTTGTATTTTAACAACCCCCAAGTTGAATGGATTTTATAAGAATCCACCTAATTATTTTTATGTCCAGTCCTGTCTTATGTTAGTTTATGAAAACCAGGACTCAGTTTCTTCATGTGAGACAGTTACCCAGTCATGTGTCTGTGATCATTAATTGTGGTCTTAATCTCAAAACCGGAAAACGGTACAAAAGGAACACAGGAACCTTCTATGCTCAGTATGGAACCGTGGGACTCAGTTTGCTTACAACTAATATTTCCTCAATCTTCCATGGGAAATGTGAATTTTCCCACTTTTATCAGAGAGAACACCTGTATTTTTCTTTTCAAGTATAAACATATTAAGTTGTATGGTTGAATTAAATTATTCTTGTTTTCAAAATTGTCAGATGACTAGAATGGAATTTTAAAAAATCAATGTTGGGATTTTATGAATACCATCTTAGTTTGCTGTTCTCGTGTGCAGTGAAATCATTTATGAGATGTGTAGTGACTTACTCCCTTAGAAGTTTTCTCTCAAGGAGGAATAGTTTATTTTCAATAAAGAACATATTTTACAGTAGGTTTGAGTTCATTTTTTTTTTTCTTCTCACACTAAGCTGTTCAGTTTAACTTAGGGCTTAAGTATAGCTTTGGTATAAGTTTACTGTTATCTCCTGCCTCCTGATTTAATTTTTCTAACTATAACAAGATGACAACAAAAAACTCAACTTTCATGGTGAGTCCTAAAATCTCAAGTCAAAAAACTTGCCACGGCCTAAAAGGTCTGCTTCTGTGAAGCGTCTGTTCTCTCTGAGTTCATTCCTGAGATCGTTCAGACTTTCTCTGAGACGTTCTGAGAGCAGAAAATCAGAGGATAAGTGTTTTGAGTTTTTAAGCCCTTTCCTGGTAGCTGATTAGAGAAGAAACTTGGCAAAGTAATAAGAATAAATATTGAATCAGCAAATGAGTTAGATAAGTTTGATGCAGCCAATACAAAGCTGAAAGCAGAATTTTCTAAACGAAATAGAACAGTTGACTCATTTTACAGGGAAGTTATCACTGGTGCCACACCATCTGTGGTTCCGTCTTTCCTGAGGTTCTTTCTGGGGGCTCTTTCTGGTCCTTCTGCTTTGAGAATTCTGACAGATACGTGTTTTCTCCTTCAGCAGTTTCTATTCTTTTCCTGATTCCTCACTTGCATAAATAATACGTAATCAGTGACAAATTAGCCGTAGTGTACCCCGCTTCCAGACCTGAAAGAAAACTAAAAGATTGTTTCGTTTTACTTTCATAAGAAATGGAGGAAATGAGTTTTACAGATGGTCATGGTTTCTTAAAGGCATTAAAACTCAAGCACGTTTGGAAGGATTCTTTGTTAGTACATATTGTTGTAGACTATATATAAATATTGCAGATGTTACATATATTACCATGTCATGTTTATGTATTTGCTCCATACTTTCATATTTGTTTTATATCATATATTTCATAGATGTGATGTTTTATATCATATATTTCATAGATGTGATATGTTTTATATCATACATTTAATAATTTCCCTCCTGGATCTTGGAGATGCTCGTTCATACCTGACAGAACAACTCTTCGGTAAAAGCAAACTGTAGCCTACTTTTCTTGTTTTAAAATGTACGTTTCAAAAATGGGTTGAAGGGTCTACACTGAAAGCCTCTGTAGCGCCTTCACATGCTGAGTGACCGCTGCCCACACACGTGGAGCTCAGTGTGACCCGGGCCTGCCCTCACCTGTCCCCCCAGAGCACCACGTGGCGGAGCGCACGGCCGAGGGCTACACGCTGCAGTGGCAGCGCGGGCTTCTGTCCAACTACCAGTACCTGCTGCACCTCAACACGCTGGCCGACCGCAGCTGCAACGACCTCTCCCAGTACCCCGTGTTCCCCTGGGTCGTCGGCGACTACAGCAGCTCCGAGCTGGGTGCGTGCCACAGAGCCTGGCTTTTAGAGCGAAGAACACCTTCCCTCTTAGAGCCACGTTGTGATTCGTGGACAGAGTAGGACCCGTTTGATTTTATTACTGACGATGGCCCGTCTCCATGCCACGATACGGGATGGGTGTCATGGGAATTATGTGTGTTCTGTATGTTTTCTCTCTACTGTCTCTGAATTTTTTTTAATTCTAAAAGTACTCACATACTTCTTGAAAGCCACACCCAGAAGACATGCATGGGATCTTCAGCCAGTGTTACCACTGCTACCAATAAGTACTGTGTTTTCAAATACTTAATTTTCACTTTGAAAATTGCGCCTCAGGTTACCGTATTATTTTTCAATTCACATGAAAACATGTGATTACCAAACATAATAGCTGTTCATTAAAGAACACTTAGAAAGTACTGAAACACTCAAAGAAGGAAATAAGGCTCATCAGTAATTACATTACCGAGAGAGAACCACTTTAACTGTGGTATATATACTTCTTTCTTTCTCTCAAATTATTTTACGAAAAATGTGATTGTACTGTAATTTTATTTTGTAGTATCTTAAAATTAGATATTGTGAACACTGAATCACTTTTGACACTGATTGCCCCCTTGTAGTTGAAAGAGGTAACAGATTTTCTAGGAATATAATTTATTTATCTGATAATATTCAGGTGCCCAGTTCTCAAATTATGCTGTTATCACAGAATAATACTATTCACTATAATTCAAACTTAAAAAGTAAATTTTGGTAGAATAATCGCTTTTGAAATTTGTTTATTTTTCTTTGTTTTACTTGGAATATAGTTTTTTGTGTCAGTAGGTCTTCAAATTCTAACCTTTACAGCTATATTAATAATCATCAGAAATATTAATTCTAATGGATCTGTCTCAATTTTTAAAAAGCTATTTATTATTTGGAAATAAATGTGTGCATGTGAATTCGTTCAGGGAGATAATGTTATTAAGGGTAAGCTTGTTGGCTTTATTTATTGTAAGTAATTTTTAAAAATTTATTTCTTTTATAGATCTGTCAAATCCAGGAACCTTCCGGGATCTCAGTAAGCCAGTAGGGGCCCTCAACAAGGAACGTCTGGAGAGGCTGCTGGTACGTGGACTCAGAGATTCCTGGTGTCTAAGCAACCTGGGAGCCTTGGCGTATGTTTTGTTTGATTGTTTTTGTTGGTTTTTTTAAATTTACTCTGTGGCCACACCACACAGCACGTGGGATCTTAGTTCCCTGACCAGGGATTGAACCCCCTTCCCCTGTGTTTTTATAGTACCTGAAACTCGTTTCTTCAAGACTTAGGGGAAGTCTATCTGGAGAGACCGAAGTTTCTGAGCGTATCCTCTCTCCCTCTGCCCGCTGCCTTCCTTCCCCTGTGAACTTAGCAGCTCACCATCTGCATTTCTGCTTACAATTCAGGAGGCAGGAAGCTGAGCCGATCACAGGTTTACCCATTTATTTTCACGAAGGTGCTCTCTGGTGAACTGCACAAGACATGCATAAAATTTCTTCTTTTCAGTCCTGCCCCGGCAGACATTGTTACCATGAGGCCAAGAACACCAAGATACTTGTTGCAAGAATGCTCTGTTTACTCAGATTTTCACCCCTCTTTTTTTTTTTTAATTTTTATTTATTTATTTATTTGCGGTACGCGGGCCTCTCGCCATTGTGGCCTCTCCCATTGTGGAGCACAGAATCCGGACGCGCAGGCTCAGCGGCCATGGCTCACAGGCCCAGCCGCTCCGCGGCATGTGGGATCTTCCCAGACCGGGGCACGAACCCGTGTCCCCTGCATCGGCAGGCGGACTCTCAACCACTGCGCCACCAGGGAAGCCCCCCCTCTTTTTTATCTTCTCCTTTTCCTCTTTAGGAGAGAAATTAGGGGCTAGAATGTGTCCAGGCCACGACTTCCTTAGGCTTTTACTACTGGAGTCGGTTACTGTCTTCACAGCCAGCGCTCAGCAGGACTTTTTCTCTCTGTGTTGTAGACACGCTACCAGGAGATGCCGGAGCCCAAGTTCATGTACGGCAGCCACTACTCCTCCCCGGGCTACGTGCTGTTTTATCTGGTCAGGATTGGTAAGACTCCTCGCCGTCTCTCCCAGGGACATGCTATTTCACGTGGACTCTTCAGTGGTTTTGTGATCTTGCTTAACTCTGACTTTTTCCCCCTCTAGCACCAGAGTATATGCTGTGTCTGCAGAACGGAAGATTCGACAACGCAGACAGAATGTTCAACAGGTTCGGCATAAATGCCTCACTTAGCACTTTTTAAACTTTCTCATTATGCATATGCAATACGTTCTTTTCAAAAAACCAGATTTAAACAAAAATGGAAGGAAATGAAAAACACCACTACAGTAATTGTTGTATCTATTCCTCTCAGGCTTTGTGTAGTCGTGTGTGTGTGTAAATGTGAGAACATATTTTATTTTTTAACATCTTTTTTTTCTTTTTGATATTTGTTCAATTGTGTAAGTATTATATATATTTTTTTAACATCTTTATTGGAGTATAATTGCTTTACAATGGTGTGTTGGTTTCTGCTGTATAACAAAGTGTATCAGCTATACGTATACATATATCCCCATATCCCCTCCCTCTTGCGTCTCCCTCCCACCCTCCCTATCCCACCCCTCTAGGTGGTCACACAGCACCGAGCTGATCTCCCCGTGCTATGCGGCTGCTTCCCACTAGCTGTCTGTTTTACATTTGGTAGTGTATATATGTCCATGCCACTCTCTCACTTCGTCCCAGCTTACCCTTCTCCCTCCCCATGTCCTCAAGTCCATTCTCTACGTCTGCGTCTTTATTCCTGTCCTGGTCCTAGGTTCTTCATAACCATTTCTTTTTTTTTAGATTCCATATATATGTGTTAGCATACGGTATTTGTTTTTCTCTTTCTGACTTACTTCACTCTGTATGACAGATTCTAGGTCCATCTACCTCACTACAAATAACTCAGTTTTGTTCCTTTTTATGGCTGAGTAATATTCCATTGTATATATGTGCCACATCTTCTTTATCCATTCATCTGTTGATGGACACTTAGGTTGCTTCCATGTCCTGGCTATTGTAAATAGAGCTGCAATGAGCATCGTGGTACATGACACTTATTGAATTATGGTTTTCTCAGGGTATATGCCCAGTAGTGGGATTGCTGGGTCATATGGTCGTTCTATTTGTAGTTTTTTAAGGAACCTCCATACTGTTCTCCATAGTGGCTGTATCAACTTACATTCACACCAACAGTGCAAGAGGGTTCCCTTTTCTCCACACCCTCTCCAGCATTTATTGTTTCTAGATTTTCTGATGATGGCCATTCTGACTGGTGTGAGGTGATACCTCTTTGTAGTTTTGATTTGCATTTCTCTAATGATTAGTGATGGAGAACATATTTTAAATACAGTATTGTTGTCCTGCCTTTTGTATTTTATAGCCTTTTGTTAGATCTTGAAGTTTTCCCTGTATTATTGGATGTTCTTCAAAATGGTGATTTTTTTTTTAAATTAATGTATCACATCCTAACATATGCCATAATTTAACTATTTTAACTATTTCTCTATGGTTGGACACCTAGGCTGTTTCCAACATTTCATTATTCTAAATAATCTTGCTATGAATTGAATACGATCCCTGTGAGTATTTAAATAATTTTTTTATTATAAAGGTAATCTTTTCTTACCCCCCAAAATCAGAATATGAAGAAGAAAATAAATTTCATGTGGCACCTGACCACACTGAGATAACACTCATTGTTCATCTTTTGGTCTGTGTTGTTTTTTTTTTTTTTTTTTTTTTTGCGGTACGCGGGCCTCTCACTGTTGTGGCCTCTCCCGTTGCGGAGCACAGGCTCCGGACGTGCAGTCCCAGCGGCCATGGCTCATGGGCCCAGCCGCTCCGCGGCATGTGGGATCTTCCCGGACCCGGGCACGAACCTGTGTCCCCTGCATCGGCAGGCGGACTCTCAACCACTGCGCCACCAGGGAAGCCCTGGTCTGTGTCTTTACAGTCTTTTTCTAAGCTCTGCACATGGCTGTTTATAATCCCTTTTCGAAATGAGCCCTTAGAATAACTGCTGATGTTTCATGTTTAAGCACCTGCCCCGAGTGGCCCTTCAATGAGGCCATGTATGGGGGAGGTCCCTGGCCTGGACTTGGGGACACCCACCCCCAGGTCCATATCCCGACTCCTTGCTCACTCCCTGTGTGGGCCCAGAGTTTTCTGTGAATCCCCAGTATCCACGTGAGCTCCTCCGATGGGGTAGCTCCTGTGAATACTGGGGATTGTGGATTAATGAGCGAGATGATGTGGTTTAGGTACAGTGTAGAATAGCACCCAGGGGCCTAGAAAGTGCTGCTGTTGCTGTTTCCATTCCCTAGATTTAAAATCAGTTGAATTTTGTTTTCATATTTAGTATTGCAGAAACTTGGAAAAACTGTTTGGACGGTGCGACTGATTTTAAAGAGGTAAGCAGTTACCAAGCCAATGACTCACTGGGCTTGTGGTTTGTGACTGCTTTAAAAAATGTTTGTCACTGTTCTTTTTTTTTTTCTTCCCCTGAAACTTTCAGCTGATTCCGGAATTCTATGGTGATGATGTCAGCTTTTTAGTCAATAGTCTGAAGCTGGATTTGGGAAAGAGACAAGGAGGGCAGATGGTTGATGACGTAGAACTCCCCCCTTGGGCACGGAGTGAGTACCACCTTGGAAGTATTGAATTATAGAAATTCTCTACTTAGTCGTGCAATTTCAGTGTTATTATTTAGTGGCTTAGATTTTTCAAAATAACAGTATAATCCTCAACCTAAATGAGATGGTAACGTCTTATTCCAGATTGTAAGTATTCCATGAGTCTGTGATGTAAAACCATTATTACGCATTCGAGAGAGCTAAGTGTGGTGAAAATGGTTTTTGCCTCTCCGCCCAACCCCCAGAATTTATATTTTATATGACTGGGGGGAGACTCATTAAGAAATATGTCCCACGTGCCTGTCCCAGAAGCTCTGTCTGCATATGGATAGATGAAAGGAATGGGGTGTTTTGATCGAGTCTAACCTACTAGGTCCCGAGGACTTTCTCCAGAAGAGCAGAGACGCGCTGGAAAGCGATTACGTGTCAGAGCACCTTCACGAGTGGATCGATCTCGTGTTTGGCTACAAGCAGAAGGGCAGGGATGCTGTTGGAGCCCACAATGGTGTGTAACAGTCACTGAAACTCCGTGTAGCATTCGATGGAAACAAAAGCAACCCCCAAACTGAGCTCAGAGCAGCTTATTTCCTTAGCAGAAGCATCTTGTCTCAGCGGACGGTGCCTCCTGGCTCAGCGACCCCAGACTAGATACTGAATAAAAGGTGGGAGAGAAAGTGCTTTTGTCTAAAAATACCCGCTTCGCCATGGTCCCAAGAGGTCTTTTGCTAGAGTCTTCTAATTTTAGCATGTACTCTCCATCCCGTTCCATCACTTTTACCAAAGCTCTGTCAGAGCAGGATGGAACGGTGGCCTTGGTTCCCACGAAGGCCCCAGAGTGTCTTTGTGACTGAGCGGAGGGAAGCCCGCGGTCGCCCTCTCCTGTTCGGGGCCGGTTCTTCCTCCGCCGGGCTTCTCAGCGTTGGCGACGGGGATGGGTGTGGACCTGACCCCTCACGTGCCGCACAGGGTGCTTTGCACTCTCCTGGGGAGAGGCCTGCTGACCGAGAAGCACCCTGAGGTAGCAGACCGTCCCACGGCCAGTTGGATCGCTGCTCAGAAAAGATAACAGTTCAGCTTGATACTTACCCAAGCTGGATATTATCAGGCTGTTTCGCAAAGTGAAAATCGGTTTCTTTGAATAAAAGTTTAAAGTTGTTGAGTTTTTAAAATAAACAGAGTGTATATTATAACAAAATAGTACATCTTTCAATAGTGTTTTACGTCTCTTTTTTTCAGTGTTTCATCCCCTGACCTACGAAGGAGGTGTCGACTTGAACAGGTATTTATATGTCAGTAAGGAGTTTCTACATGAGTACAAATGACCTCTTTGTCTACATGATTAGTGCAGTTATTTGATGATATTAAGGTATGGAAATGTTACCGTGAATTACGGCTTGCTTTCACCACTGTGTACATCACCGAGCCTCAGAAATTAAAGATGTGTGATACGGTCTAGACAGTCCCGGCATGCAGCGTCTATTGCTGTTTGAGGGTTAATCTCTCTCCTGTTGAATGCACAAATTTCAAGTGATACAGATCAAGGAGCTTGCACCTAGAGGTCACCACATGGTTTGTGTTCTGTCCTAAAGCATTGAGGACCCTGATGAGAAGGTAGCCATGCTCACCCAGATCTTGGAGTTCGGGCAGACACCAAAGCAGCTCTTTGTGACACCGCATCCTCGAAGGATCACCCCAAAGTTTAAAAGCTTGTCCCAGCCCTCCAGTTACAATGCTTCCACGGCAGATACTCCAGGTAAATTTTGAAAAGAGAATAAACAATGTGAGCACCTTCTGTTTCTCTTTTCTGGTTAAGACGTTTCTGAGGATTCTGGAGAGAAGACCAGTCATGAACCCTGGGCAGCTTAGAGATGATTCTGTCTTACTGTCTCACTGCATTTCTCCTGCAAACAAACAGATCTTTTCTGTTTTTTTAGTTGTTGCTTTGTTGTTGTGCTGTTGTTTTGTTTGTTTTAACTTTTGACCTTAAAGGAAATCAAATCACTTTCACTTTCTGGTAATTTAATGAGACTTGGCAGTAGTTTTCATTGTTGCTGTTATGTTCTTTCTTTTCTGAGGTTTGCCCAGCTGGTGTTTGATTCTTAGCCATTCTTGTGTTCTTGTTGATCCGCCCTGGCCGTGACTGCTGTAGCAGTCCCCGTCGCCCTGCTCGTTCCTGCTCTTTCCCAGGAACGACTTCCAGCGTCCTGACTCTCCTCTTCTACCCCGACACACAGATCTTGAATGCGGGGTGCTCTGTTTTCTTCATTTGATTCTGTTTCCTTATTCAGTCATTTGACAGACATTTACAGAGTGTCTATGCCAGATGCTGAAATGAACTTGACTGTGTCACATCTGGTATTTGGAAAGGGAGGAGAAGGTGCTCCCCTTCATCCAGTTTTCCACGTTTTACATTTCACATAAGACAGCCTCAGACCCCCAGGAGTCTGACACTGTATGGAACCTCGGGAGCAAAGTCGCTGGATTTCTCGTTTTCTCCCGCTCTGCGCTCCATCCCAGGAGTGTCCAGGCTTCTCGGGCCACACAGCTGGGCCTCTCGCGGTCACGCGACCCAGGGCTGGCCGGCAGCGCGTCTCTGGGGTTAAGTCATGAAGACTGGAGATTATCTCGTGATGCCCTTAAACCCGTGCTCTGCTTAGTCACCAGGCCCATCCACGAGGATTATCTTAAAAGGGAAATTGTTCCAGCCTTTCTTAAAACAGAAGTGAAGGGACTGCTTAGCTAGTCCTGTCCAGGAGCGTGGTAGTAATTGGTTTCATCTCTTCTTCCTGTGTCTGGAAGCCAAAAGCAAACGGCAGTGTTCTTAGGGAACTGTCAGGTTTTTACAAAGATTGCTGACAAGGAAATGGTTACTCAGTGTCATGGTTCCTGAAGTTCCCAGTTTAGGGGCGGAGTGAAAACTCTGCAAACACTGATAGAAGTATACAAAGACCTGCAGTGTTCAAAGATACTTTTTAATCTTTCTCCAAATGATTGCTGTTTTATTTCGATGATGCACCTCATTCTTCTCCCTTGACTAACATGGACCTTTCGAAGCAGTTCTGTTTCGGTGGGCGTTTTGCTTTCTTGGTTATTTGATTTTAATAGAAAATCTTGTGCCTCTGACGCTTGTCGTCTCCGACACTGGTCAGAAATTTAGCTGACTGACTGAGCTGCAATTTAACGTAGTCTCTCCAGGTGAAGAGTCTTTTGAAGACCTGACCGAAGAAAGCAGAACGCTGGCCTGGAGTAACATCACACGACTGCAGCTCCACGAGCAGCACAAAATCCACAAAGAGTAAGAACGTCTCGGCCGCGGCTTCGCACATGCCGGGGTCTTGGCCTGGGGGTCTTTATTGGTTTTAATCCCCCTAAACTGTCCATAGCAGTGAACAGCCACCAGGGGTCAGTGTGGCATGGGAAAGCTTGGCACAAAATGGGTGTGTGTCATTTCTGCTGTCGGTCATTCTAGAGCACGGGATGGGGTCTGCAGACAGCAGGCAGCCGTGTGCCTCTCAGAGAAGTACACGGCACCTCCAGTCCTTGATGGTGGGAACCTTCGGGGAGGAACAGGATATGTCTTACCCACGTGTTGCATTTACTGATATTGTCAGGGAAAATGTATCTTTTTTAAAACATGGTAACAGATGTGTGTGTTATACACACAGAGAACATTGCAAAGTTCATTGCAGCACTCTTTACAGTAGCTGGGACATGGAAGCAACCTAAGTGTCCATCGACAGATGAATGGATAAAGAAGATGTGGCACATATATACGATGGAATATTACTCAGCCATAAAAAGAAATGAAATTGAGTTATTTGTAGTGAGGTGGATGGACCTAGAGTCTGTCATACAGAGTGAAGTAAGTCAGAAAGAGAAAAACAAATACTGTATGCTAACACATATATATGGAATCTAAAAAAAAAAAGTTCCGATGAACCTAGTTGCAGGGCAGGAATAAAGACTCAGACGTAGAAAATGGACTTGAGGACATGGGGTGGGAGGGCGAAGCTGGGGTGAAGTGAGAGTAACATCAATGTATATACACTACGGAATGTAAAATAGTTGGCTGGTGGGAAGCAGCAGCACAGCACAGGGAGATCAGCTCGGTGCTTTGCGATGACCTAGAGGGGTGGGGTAGGGAGGGTGGGAGGGAGGCTCGAGAGGGAGGGGATACGGGGTCATGTGTGTGCATATGGCTGATTCACTTTGCTGTACAACAGAAACTAACACAGTATTGTGAAGCAATTATACTCTAATAAAGATCTATTAAAAAAACTAACAAACCTTTTCTTCCCCAAAATCAGGCTTGCTGTTGGCCCTAGAGGGGTCATGAGTGTCCCTGGTCCCCTGTCTGCAGGGCTAGTGATGGACTTTGGTGGGAAGGCTGGGGAAGCACTGACCTTGCTGACCCATCCTGTTCCAGAAAAGAAAACTCAGGGCCAGGGACGAGGCCCATTGTTCTGCTCCAGGGCCACCGACGTCCTGTCTGACGTTTGATATCACGTACACTTGGTCATGGGTGGAACGGAACGGGCCAGTCCCCGTCCGATCGGTGGCTCCAAATCAGAGCACAGCCTCCTGCAAAGCAACCCAGAGTCCCACCTTACTCGTTATAACACGGCTTTCCTTTGTCACCTTCTCTAAACGGCACGTAGAAAGGGGCCTTGTCACCCGAGGCAGTGAAGACATGAGTGAACCTTTAAGAGGACGTGCCAGGACTGATACCAGTCAGGGTCCTTGGCCTCCTTAATCAATAGAAACTGATAAGAGGCCAGACAGGAGATTCAGGCAAGGCTTTATTGGGGCTCCTGCTGCCGCGGGGGGAGGGGAGTGAGAACAAACAGCAGGTACCCTTGCTGGGCCCACGAGGCAGTGGCGAGCTGGTCTCCTCTTTGGGGTGAGGGCAGGGGTGTGTCCAGGGGTCGGCGGGAGCGGGGCTTAGGTGGCGTGCCCACCCCTTGGGTGGTGCTGTGTGCAGGGGGCTCGGGCAGTGCCCTGCTTTTGCTCCGAGCTCTTCAGAAGTGGCAGTTGGGTTTTTTGGTCTTTTTGTATCTTGCTGCCCATAATTTGCCCCAGCTGCGCACGCACGCAGTTATTTTCAGTTCCTTATAGTTTCACAGTTTCTTTGTGTATCTGTTGCCGGAGGAGACGTTCATCCGGGTGCAGGCACTGTGGCCAAGGGTCCCCGTCCCAGCCTGCCTCAGGACCAGACGGTGACATTGTCATTGGCCAGATGCTAAGTGATGAAGCGAGTGCAGTGACTGCTCGGGGGGCGTCAGTGGTTTGGGTGGCGGTCACTAGCATTACTGGTTATCTAGGGGGCAGACGTGGGCAGGCAGCCTTCGTGCAGGGCGGCCCGGGACCTAAGGGTCGGGGTGTTTTCCAGCCGCAGGCGTTGTCAGGACAGAATTAGAAGTTGCCAAGCCATGACTTGCTAACGCCTGGTGGAAGGTGGGACAGGTCCCGCAGAACGAGCTGTGACGAAAACGATGACAGACACTTGGGCTGAATTAAATCAAGGCCTTGAAGGAGACCGGTGTCCTAGCACGTGGTTGATGGTAATTTATGAAACCTTGTTTTCCAACAGGGCAGTCACTGGAATAGCAGTCTCTCACAGTGGGTCGTCTGTCTTTACAACCTCACAAGGTAGGTTTTCCTACCTGAAAGGGGGGTTACCTGGAATCACAAATGTCCAAGTTTCCTGACTCGGTCCAGGACTGTACCTTCATGTGCTGCCTCCACGTAAAATAAACTTTGAGCAGTTAGTTTGTTGTGTATTGTGTAACATTCCACTGTGATTAGCCAAAAACAGTAATGAAAAATCCCTCTCTGTTGCTGATAAGGTTTCCCAGGATTTGGGGCGGCGAGAGCGTGTGCTGGGACCTTTCCCGCCCTGAGGGCTGAGCCGCACACGGGGCGTCGCCAGCATAGGGCACACGTGCTGTCAGCTTTTCACGTTCGTCACTGGGTGTGTGCTTCTGGGTGTTGACTGGAGGATTTAGCTCGAAATCTAATTCACACATTGTTAATGTCTTACACGTTACCAAAGTCACGCAGAAGCCCTGCAGTGGCTGTTTGATGGGACTTGTAACTAGCTTGATGACACACTGGAACTTCACTGTTTTGATCCTACGAAAGGGCTAAGCGTCAAGCCTTCCTGGCCGTCTACACCATTAGTCATTGTTTACCTGGTCCCCGTCCCGTTTGAAGCGTGCTGACAGGCGCGCCGGGGGCAGCGGAGATGAGAAGCGAGGCGCTTGGCTGCCTGGTGCACAGAGTTCGTACCTGGCTGTGAGTGGCTGGCTGCTGGCGCTCTGGTCGTCATTGTAGGAAATTCTGCTTTTCATCCATGAAGTTAAGGAAAGGTGCTGTCCAGCTGCACACCTCCGGGCAAATCAGAGTTACTGCTCTCAGATTCTGGGATCGTGGCTTCACATCCGTAGCGTCCTTCCTTTCTCTTTCAACTATGATCTCAGATTGCGTAAAACAGTTTTCCACAAAGCACAGAAAATGATCCCACTGTGGACCAAAGTTGGTTCACGTGCGGCGTACACACGGGGCCACTCCAGGGTCACCGAGACGACGACGCGGTGGCACGAGTGAGCAGTCGCGCTTTGCCAGGGTTCCTGCCGGCGCTACCCCCCGAGACGAGACCCTGACCTGTTAGCAAAGCCGGCATTCTTGGCTGGATTTGTCTGTCATGGTTTAAATCCCCCCGTTCCCTGTACTGGTCTGACCTTGTAAACCGTGAGTTTTACGAGCATCAGGGCTTTAACCCTCTGAGGCTTAGTAAGCCTAGCACTTCTTTGTGAACTTGCCAAATAAGGGGGCGTGGGGGGTTCTTTTCAGTCGGAAGCTTTTGTGTTTTCTGTTTGTTTCTTCAGCGTTAATAACTCATGTTGCTGACCTATACGCATTTTTGTTTCCACCTGCGTTACTGACTCATATATACCCTGACGATCACCCCAGTTACGGTTCTTCCTCAGAGGTGGAGTGTGTCCAGGCTTATGGGTGACCCCCCGGGTGACCCCATCACCTGGGGGACCAGCTCTCAGCAGCCTCTGATGTGATTACCTCTAGTACGAGAGGGAACCTCTGATTTTGAGAAAAGCAGCTTTACACACCAGGCTGGCTGACTGTTTTCTGTAGGACGCCCCAGTGCACGTCTGCGTGTTGGTGTTGGCAAAAATTAGGTGGCAATATTAGATTTTACTATACAGAAGACATTATTTGAAGCTCACCTGACCTTTTATTTATCATGCTGTATGTTTTCAAATTAGGAACCGTAATGTTACATATTGCAAATATGGGATGTTTGGAGCACACTGTAATTTGCAGTCTTGTCGCTTAAGAGATTTACCTTGATGCACTTCTAAAAGCTTCTGTTAGGCAAGGAAATTAAGAGCTTGGACATTGTAATCTCTAGTTTATTATTATTTAGAAAGTTAGTGCTTCTCCTCCATGAATGGTCATACGCTACAAGGATATCACACCATAATTGGGCTATGTGAAAAAGAAAAACATTGCCCAAATCTTTTTGTTTTCTTTAATATTAAAATTGCTCTTTTCTTCCTCTTTAGCTTCTGTCAGTAATTAGGCTTAAATCTGCCTTCGGTCATGGCTTTAAGTTGACCTCCTTGTTGTGGAGCCGCAGATCATAGAATTCCACAGACCGTAGCGTCCTCATCGGGGACATGACCCTCGGTCACCTCGCCTGTTACCTCTGCGTGTGCTGGTCATCTGTAAGGGTCAGGAAATCTTTCTTATATGTTTGCTTTGTCATTATTAAATTAGATTCCACCTTGAAGATGTTTTCCAAAGAATCCAAGATGCTACAAAGAAGTATATCATTTTCAAATATGGTGAGTTCATTTTAATTTCACATCAGTGTTACGGTGGAATTTCATGTAGCAGTTTGTTTTATGTACACGCATATATGAGTTTGTTTCTTCCCAAACAATCGGGCTTATTTCTGTTCAGAATGCCTTAGATAGATTCCTTCTAAACTAGAAATTTTTTCAGGCTGCCTTTCTCATGGTATTGTGGTTTTATCTGTAACCTAAAAAGTAGAATTCTCCTTAGTAAATCTTGCCTTTTTCGGAACTGTCAGACTGAATGTCTGTGTGCTGCTTACAAAGCGTAATGCACTTCTGAGTTGATAGGATGCCTAATACTAGAAGATCAGTTCTTCTGAAAAAATACATTTTATTGTTAATGTAAAGCATCCGAAAGATTCTGAAATTCCCTAAAGACTTTTGGAAGCTTTCCTTCCCCACCTGAGTCTTGTAACCCAGAGCCGGTGTTTGGATTCTTGAGGACCGTCCCCACCTGCACCCCTCGTGACTCACTCTGATGTGAGTAGGGGTCCCTCAGCCCAGGGCAGTGAGGACCGTCAGGCTAGGTCCTCGTGCACTCGACACCCTTTTGACTTTCCTACATTTGGGAAGAAACTAGGCACCTGGAATTAGCCAGATGAAAAGAAACTTCATGAATATGAGGAAGGCCAACATGAACGGAATTTGAGCATGAATTTTGGGGGAACCTGTAAGATAGCTTTACCCCATTAAGGATTCACTAAGTTTTGTAAATTATTAATGTTGGATCATTTGTATTTCAGGCTTTATCATCGTGTTTACTTTTACCAGGAGATGCCACTGTCGTAAGCTCTTCGTGGGATAACAACGTGTATGTATCTGCGCGGGCCCCTTCGCGATTCCACACGCAGTGCAGCTCCCTGTGTGGACGTGACGCAGGAGAGGGCGGATCTCCCGTTGTTTTCAAAAGGGAACAGATGAGGACAGTTGGGTTTGGATGTGATTACCTGAATCTAGTAATTTCTCCAGTCGGACTCTATTTTCCTCTAAGTTTTTAAATTGAGGTAAAAACACAGATGAGCCAGACCTGGAAATCTCTAGTTTTAAATTCACATTTTGAGTATTTGGTTTAATAACATGAGAACAAGTAATTTGTAATTCCAGTGGGCCTTAATAAGTATAGAATTAAATGATCTAAAGTTTCTTGAAGATGTATTTAAGAGTGTTAACATTAAGCTGGAATGCTGTCTTAATCGCTCTCATTATCTTTTATGTTAGCTATTTTTATTCCATTGCATTTGGAAGACGCCAAGACACATTAATGGGACACGATGATGCTGTTAGTAAGATCTGTTGGCATGACAACAGGCTGTATTCTGCGTCGTGGGACTCTACTGTGAAGGTTTATATACAATTTCTAAATTAAAATGTTTGGATAATACAAATATTATAAGCCATTCAGCTCGCTGCTGTTGACGTGTTGTCACTTTTTCACAAAGTGTGAGTGACGTATAAGGATGTGGAAGGTTACTGCCTGTGTTTAGTGTGTGCACACCTTAATATAAGAGGACGTTTTCCTGAGTTTGTCCTGTGTGTTCCGCTGGGGGGTGGGTGGTTCATTAGACAGCGGACTTAGAGGGAAACATACAGCAGCCCCTCTTACCTCACGCAGCTACGGAACTAGCAGTTGATCAGTAAATACCAAGTTAAAGTGGAGAATCACTGTAAGGCAAGACATTGTATTTAAAGTCAGAACACAGAAACACACAGTCCTTCACCATTACTGACGCAGGACCATACTTGGCCTTTTCTTTGGAATTCTGCACAACTTTATTGCATAAACCACAGCAGTATTCATCCTCTTTGGTTTCCAATTTGCATTTATATAAACAGAAAGCAAGAACCTAAAACCACTAGAATTTCTTCAAGACGTTTTCATCATTTCTGTGCCCCCGCCTCTGAGGGGGGACATTATTGTAGGTAAGTTTTCTTGCCTACGTGTGATTTCAGTAAATTTTTTTGGTGACTTGCCTTTTTGAGTTTTCTCAAAACCTTAATAGACATAACACTTCCGCACTCTGATTTCTTTAGTTCACACAATACTTAAGTCACAGCAGCAAGTGCAAGAGACGGAAGCAGACACGGGTACAGCAGACTCTCGGGAAGCACGTGGTGGCGGGAATAAAAGCTCAGGCATGTGGCAGAGGGACCGAGCCTCACGACATTTCATTTTGTTGGCAGCTGGGGAGTTGGTCAGTCAGGAGAGTTCTTCCTGCACGTGTTAGAAATGCTTTTATAGTGTTTGCAACTACCTTCTGCAATGGGTCCCGTCGTAGGTGTGGTCCGGGGTTCCTGCAGAGATGCCAGGCTCCAGGAGACACCAATTTGACCTGCTGGCCGAGCTGGAGCACGATGTCAGCGTGAGTACCGGCAACAGAGCTGCACGGGAGCCCAGCTGACCCATCCGGGGTGGTGGAGGTTCTTGGCTTCACTTGTGTGTTTACGATCTTTTGCTTTGCTTACTAATTTTGCTCATCGGAGGGGAGAGCACAGGCAAACTCTCAGCTCGTTTCTTGGAGCTCTTTGGGCTTCCAAGTCTTCTTTGTCTCTTTTCCCCCAGTTTGCTGTTTCTTTGAGAATTAGCTACCGTCCAGCTAGACTTCCAAAAGACCAGTGTCTGAGCACGACGTTGAATACCTGGGTATCCTCACACTATCGGGGCAACTAGATGTGTTTTCTGACACCAAGGGTGGAAAGGGGGCCCTCTGTCTAAGGTGAGGACACCAACCTGTCTGCATGGTGCGTGCAGCGGGCGCACAAGCCTGGCACCGCGTCCTGTTCACCCGCTCTGTCTCCACGAGGTCACGGCTGCATCTCCTGCCGTGGCCTGCGGTACTACTGCCTTTCCTCTGAGGTTGTGAACTGGTGCCGAATCTGCACGGTCAGCAGACTGACTGGGGTTGAGACATATTATTTGCTGTGTAGTTCAAGAAGGGCGTGCGAGGATAACCCCGAGAGATGCCCACCTCCCCAGGTGATCGTGGAGCCGCTGTGCTTCAGGCAGTCCCTGCTACCACTTATTACTCGTGGAGTCGTCATTCTGAGACTGTCAATTTTAGGCTCTTTTGAAAAGTGTTATGTTTACCCCAGCAATACTTCATTGTATTCACTGGCATATGAAGAATTTCACTTTTAAATGAATTATCATTCAGTAGGTGGTGTTGAAAGAATGGGCTGGGGAAACGCAGCTCAGTGACCATGATTCTAAATGGAGTACCGTCTGTCTTCTCTTCTAGGTCGATACAATCAGTTTAAGCGCTGCAAGCACACTGTTGGCTTCAGGCACCAGAGAAGGCACAGTGACTATCTGGGACCTCACTGCAGCCACCGTATTGCACCAGATTCCATGTCACTCAGGGACTGTATGTGATACTGCTTTCAGCCCAGGTAGTGTTAGCCTTTTTAATACAGCTAACACCAGGGGAACTGGAATTATTATTTTGAAATATATAATAAGAACATAAAAAGCAAAGCACTGTTTGCTGATAAAAAGAGGTTTTGCCTATGGGTAAGGCTGCTTCATGGTAAAATACGGTATATGTGGTATTTGTATCAGAAAAGCAGTATCAGGTACTGTTCTTAATTCCTCACCTCACTGGAGAAATTAATTTATAAGGTGTAAATGAATTCACACCAAAGGGTCATCGGCCCAGTGTCTTAAAAACAGAAGCGTTTCAGGGAGAGGCTAGTCATCGTTGGTTAACTACAACAAGCAGCTGTAGCTCAAGCGAACATTTGGCCCCTGGATTCAGCAGTAAAATCTCAGGTTAATCTAAACCACACTTGTGAAGCCGTAACCCGTATCCACGTTCCGCCTTGTGTTACAGACAGTCGCCATGTCCTCAGCGCAGGAGAAGACGGCTGTCTAAACGTCGTCGACGTGCAGACAGGAATGCTCATCTCTTCTATGACTTCGGAAGAGCCCCAGAGGTGCACTTTCTCGAGTTACTCGTGGTGAAGACATTTATGGACGGGCTCACGATCACGGCGCAGGGCCTGCTTTGGCCCTTCCTTCGTGACCAACGATGAAAGGATGATCTCTGAATCCTTCTTGCAGGTGCTTTCTCTGGGACGGAAATTCTGTTTTATCCGGGAGTCAGTCCGGTGAGCTGCTTGTCTGGGACCTTCTCGGGGGGAAGATCAGGGAGAGAATCCAGGGCCACACAGGTAAGCTGTCTGCCTGCCGCTGACCTGACTCCACCAAACCTGCTTTTCCCACCAGCAGACGAGCCCTTCTCAAGCAGAAAACTCCCCGTGTGTCCTCTGTGCCGTGGACGTTCCCCTCCAGATCCTGGCGGGGTTGAGACATTCGACTCCAGAGTGGAAGTTCTTAGCTCCCACGTGGAGAATTAAAAGCCAAGTAGAAGCTCACGTGCATTTAATGCATGCACACGGTAGGAAGAGACAATACGGAAGTAATGGAAACGGTACCAAAGTAATGAATCAGTGGAAATGAAGTCTTCCTCCCACAGACCCCCCCCCCCCCCCTGCCCCGGGCCTCATCCTGGGAAGACTCTGCAGCTGGGTTTCTGGAGATGTCTCACATTAGTGAAGGATGCGCTGCTGTGTGCGTCAGCGTTCTGCCCGTTGGGTTTTCACTCTGCTTACATTTGCACGTCTTCCTCTCCTCTCAAGCACTTGGAGGATTTATGGTTAATTCTTGTAATGGCTGTGGTTATAAGTATCTACTGACTGCCCACCTTCACTCTCTTCCTCCTGTCACTGTTGTGTGTGGTTATTTCTTCGTAACATTATACATTGAAGTGACTTGTCTATGCCTTTCTTCCCCAGCTCACAAGCTTTAAATAACACTTTGACTCCTGATAGAAATGGAAGTAAACCAGCAAACTCACACCAATTCCCTACTTCTCTCATCTGCTGCCTGACTTTTGTCACAGGTGTATATAATATTTGTATTCTGTTCTGCAATTCCCAGTTGCTTTAGCTTTACATTCAAATAGTTTCTTATTCCTCCCAAGTTCCTTGTACTGAGTAGTTATTCTGAGTTCATGCAGATTGTATTATAGGACGAGACCACGTGGTACCTCCTGGTCAGCTCACCCCCTAACCACACGTCTCTTCTCGCAGGTGCCGTAACGTGTATGTGGATGAACGACCAGTGTAGCAGTGTCATCACGGGAGGGGAAGACAGACAAATTATGTTCTGGAAATTGCAGTATTAAGTGCCTTTTCCTCGAATATTATTGAACTCTATGTAATGCTTTTTTAAACCAAACTTTTAAACGAACTGGTGAACGTGCAATTATAGTAGAAGTCTTACCACATGAGAAATTTGTGGTTTTAAACTTTATAAATCATGGTGACTTCACTGAAAGCCATTAGTTGTCATGCTCTAAGGCAGATGGAGATGTGGCAGTACTGGGGAGAAAAACGTTAACATTTGTAAGGCAGGTGGTCAGCCCAGGATGACCATGGTCAGAAGACAGGTTTGGGTGGCAAAGAGCGTAGCTAAGAGATACTAAACCGCTGGGGAAACTTCCCAAAAGCACTGAACAATTTAAGGACTTTCCAAGAAAATGTGAGTATGCTCTGCTGCCGAGGCACTCCGTTATGTCTTCCTACTCGACACAATTGCTGCCCGCTGGGTTTTGGGACGTGTGTTTCCACAGAGTGCTTACTTTCTATAACCGCCTGGCCCCAGGTTCTAAGAACCTGGGGAAGGATTAGCAGCTCTTGGGAACGGTTTATTTCATTATAGCTATTAAATGCCCATCTTTTCTATGACATTAAAAATATTTTTCTGTAATGAAAGCAGTTTTCATTTTCTCATTTAAATGATTTATTAACAAAGTACTGGGTACTTCAAGTACTGATCCTTCCAGAAAACCATACTGAGTACCGTGAACATCCTCGTAACTATCTTCAGACCGAAGTCCAGATAACGAGGTAGAGAATCAAACTGAGAAACGTGCTGTGCTTGGCTTTTCTGAATTTCGCACGAGGTAAGCTGTGAAGCAGTAGCACTGACGACCTCTGAACCACAGCAAGTATGCGACGTAAGATCTTTGCACCGTTTACAAGCCCTGGTGTATGTTGAATGTTAACTATGACTCGGCCTGGGTGCCCCCAGGGAAGCAATAGGCTCAGTGTGGTCCAGCTTCCCGCCTGGAGGCCCTTCTCCCGACACTCAGGCCCTCTCAGGACAGAGGGGCTTTCCTCAGGCTCCCGGGTGGCGGCCGCTCTGGGAGCTGACTCTCTCCCACAGGCCTAATGTTTCCAATGACGCAATAACAGACAGACTAAACTCTAACTTTATTTATACATTTTCAATTAAAATAGAATAGTCATAAACCAAAGAGAAGGAAAAACAAATCAGGATGAAGTGTCTCTGTCATTCTGTTTGCAGGGAGGGGTCAGGAAATGGAACAAATGATAGCATTCTAAGGCATCCCAGAGCAGCTGGGTTACATGTAAGTGCCTAAAACCAGGTCTTATCCCACTTAATCTACACATGGAAAAGAAGTCAAAGTTTCTCCTATTGAGCACAAGAATTTTTACATTACATATATAGTGATTCATTTCTCAGAAAATGATACTGGTAACTGAGAGAAGTTTCCATTACACAAGGACTAGAAAATCTCAAATGCAGCTAAGCAGCTGTGCTATTGCTCAGCACGTACCGTTACACTGCTCTGGGCTAGTGTCCGTTTAACAGAGAACTGCATTGGGGGTTTGAGAAAGGCAGCAAGAGTTTGGCTTTTATTCTAGAGGCTTAACGTTGTTATGGTGACACTCCAAGCATATTAAGTAAAGGCAGTTAAAACGTAATGCGAGTCAGTACAGTCTCTTGCAGCCTCCATACACTGTATAATAATGCTTTACATGGAATGAAACCAGTGTTACTTAATTGGTGTTTTATACAAACAGAACTGAAAGAAAAAAGTAATCATTCTAAATGTACTATGGGTAACAGTAAAAATGCACATATGCCATAGAACTAAAGTGATATGAACAGCACTACCTGATACCCAGGACTGAAGGTGACTGGTTCCAACAGAGCTGAGCCTGTATCAGTCGGTCTCCAGTAAAGACACTAGTCTACAAAAGTAAGTCTTTCAACTGTAAAATCAGGATAAGGCTACAACTATCTTGAAGTCTGAACAAGATACCGGATCAGACAGTAAGATCCCCAGCCCTGCTGTAAGACAGGAAATACGCCTGCTGGCTCCTAGAAAGCTTCATGTGCATAATAGAAAGGTACGTTGCCAGAGATGTAAACGGGAGAACTTGAGTGAAGTTTCCACTGCGCCGCGGCTTCTAAACCTCAGGAATGGTGTGATCCATCAAGCTTTTCATAATGCTCGGGGCCATCCTACAAGAGAGTCGCTTCTATTAAATGCCGAGGAAACTCCAATCCAGACTAGCGCTGTTAGCATCAGGTTGGAATGCGGGGGGAAGGTTTTTTGTTTTTTTTTAATGAGTTCAGATTTAAGGAAGGGTCTCAGGTAATCTAGTAGTTTGCAAAATACCCAGTGTGAAAAGCTATCTGCATCTTGGCTAGTCAAGTTAGATAAGATACAGAAAAGTCCTTGTTTCTTTGTATATCAAGGCTGGATAGTTAAGAAGACGACAATGCCACTTGTTGGCAGGAAGTGGGTGGGAGCTATTACTGGTTTAAGAAAAGTGAGCTCTTGCAGGATCAGCCCTGACAACTCTCCCCGCCAAGACCCCAAGAGCGGCTAGCTGCATTCTGCCCAGAAGCTGAAACAAACCATTACAGGTGGTATGTTAATATTTTAAATTCTGTTTCCACATGCAAGGTAGATTCTGCAAGAAGAATTCTACGCTGGCTGAGCCAAGCCAGAGTGTAAAAGCTGCTGGGCAGACAGCCCTGGCCGCCCCCTTTCTGTTCTCCCTCCTCAGCTTTCCAGTCCCATTCCTGAGGACGGACAGCACACCCCACACGCTTTGCTGCCTCCTGAGATGCTCCCGGGAATCAACCCCTGTGCCACCAGAGAAGCCCTGGGGAACAGTCTTAAGAATCCGCCTGCCAGTTCAGGGACACGGGTTTCAGCCCTGATCCGGGAAGATCCCACATGCCACCGAGCAACAAAGCTCGTGTGCCACAACTACTGAAGCCTGCGTGTCTAGAGCCCCGTGCTCCGCAACGAGAAGCCGCCGCAACTAGAGAAAGCCCGCGCACAGCAACGAAGACCCAACACAGCCAAAAAAAAGACTCCCTCCAACACCCCACATGCAAGAATTCTTCATGAACCACAAGCAGGTGTCTACTGAGAGGAGGAGCTGCAGGCAGACCATAACTACGATTTCACTGAAAACAGATAAGAGCCTGCCCACCCCTGCTGTGTACCTTTTTCTACTAGGAAACATCAAAATTTAGGAAGTGGATTTTATTCCATACTTGGGAATTTGTGAGGGGTCATCCTTACCAACCAACTCCTCTGATTTAAATCATTTACTTCAAATTTCTAGATAATGCCAATGTCATCTCTTAGGTAAAAAAAAAAACCCAAAGGTTTGAGAATTACAAGAAGCACAGTGCTTCTATGAGGTCACGTGAACGTAGCATCAGGTTGAAGAATTTGTCTACTTACCGTTTAATAATATGTTCAAATATAAAAGCAGGCATGATTGTAATAGTAACTACATTCCCAGCTGTTGACAGTATGTCTGCGATTTGAGAGTCCTGTTGAAAACACACAATGAAAATTAATTCTACTGAGGCTTTGTTAAATACATATAAAACTGTTGTTGGTAAAAAAAAAATATATATATATATATATATATGTCCTTTGAGGTTTTGCTAATGCCTCTAAAATCCCGACCCTTGGCATTTATAGTTTTTCTAGTTTCTTTACCAAGTTTCAATTCAACAGAACCACAATTTCATGAGTGGTAACTGCTAAGTAAACCGAGTTGAAAATATCAGCCAACAAATCATTCTTCTCATCACGTACGATCAAATCACTGTCCCCATATACAATGTTACCATAGCCCCTCGGCTAACTGTATTCTTAACCCAGGTTAATGAAACGAGCAGGTCTTAATGAAAACCTTTAGACCTCAAAATAGTTCTATTTAGGAATATGTGGAGGGAATAAACCATAAGAATGAAGTACTAATCTGAACGTAAACTATTGCGCATTTCCTACAACTCCTGGATTGAAAAAATCATTCATCCATCCAGAGTGTCCTCAAAATCTTCAGTGCTCAGGTCTCCACGGTTCTAGGTCGAGGGACTTCAGAGATCTAGCCTAGCCCCTGCCCCCCACTACAGAAGCCACAATTCCAGGTGGTAGCCCCAGCGTGAGAGCACGGCCAGAGGCCAGGACCCCACTGAATTTCTACAGGTTGGTCAATAACAGCACCAGTGAAATAGACAAATGAAAAAGACGCTTTTGCTAAAATCAAACTGCAGCAGAGTGAGTCCTAAGTTGTGCTCCTGACCTTCAGTCCAATGACGTTCTGTCCGTTGACCTCACAGATGTTGTGTTCCGTGAGAAGACCGTTTCTAGCTGCAGAACTATCTTTCACTATGGATGTGATTTTTCCATTTTTAAAGACAAAGCCAACATGTCCAGTACTGTCCTTATGCATGGTAATTGTCCGTTCAAAGGGCCTGTAAACATAATGGCTTCAATTAAAACTTTAATTCCAAAGTAAGCATTTTCATGGCTCTCCATTCTGACATACTGGATACTTTGTCACGATAAGCTCACTGTTTCCAATGAGAGCTACTTAGTATGTCTGGCACGGATTTTGTACATCTTAGTGCAAAAGATGACTTTTTAAGAAATCCTCTCCATGACGGTTTGCCTGCCTTACGATTTCCTTCTTATAAGCATCAAAGACTTAACCTTCGTGAGTTTAGCAATATGCTCTTCCCTTGAAATTACAGTACTCGCTGTAATTTAACATGAAGACAGGTTTGAACAAAAATGAGTCTTAAAAATGAATTTTTATCTTTTTAACTTCTTAGGAAATACTTATTTTGTTTAGAACCTTTAAAATATTTCTCACATCTTGATTTCGAAAACTTTATAGAAGATATTTTTGCTCTGTTTTAGAAGAACCACAGAAGCAGCGAGACGGAAGTTCCCCAGCCCCTTAGGAGAAAAGGTGGTTAAGACGGCCGTGTGCTTGTGTGCACCGGCCGCCCGCCAGCTGCACCTGCCCACTCTGCAACTCTGCTGCCACGTGACTGCACAGGTTTCATGACAAAATACGAACTGCACGTTATAAACTTCACAACAGTCATGTCTTCGTGTTAGTCCAAGTTACTTTTTGAAATTTTCCTTAGATATAAAGCAAAGGTGGCATTCCTCTACAAAATGTTTACCACCTACCACGTGTGATATGGAAACACACAGGTAGATAAAACAAATTTAAGACGAATAAAGCCCCTAAAGCTAACAATGTGATACAGGTCCACCCTCAACGCCCATGTGGCCGGGAAGGAAGCCCGCAGTACGTGTGCTGAATGTTTCCAATATAAATAAACGCTAAAGAAAGCGTTCATCCTCCCATCTGACAACTAGAGCCTCATCCACCCAAAAGGCCAGATTGGGTTTCCTGAACCTGCAGACCCCGTGGAGTTCTGCAGGGGCCCTGCACCACGTGTCTACCCTGAGCAGGAAACCGGAAAGCAAGGCTGAGACGCCTGCTTAGTTACCTTTCTATCCTTCTTTTCTATTTTCTAGAGAAACAGATTAAGAAAGGAAAGTGACTTCTTAGAGGACCGATTTCTATAAGCTCTGAAATAAAGTGTATGCTAAACCAGAATGCTATTTTTAAAAAGTCAAACTACGTAAGAAAAATCTGCACTGCACAACTGCAAGGGTAGAAGGCTAATCAGAAACATTTGATCATTTTCTGCAACAAAATATTACATTCACAGAATCTTAAAAGCCCAAGAAAAGGAAAACGAGTCTTGAGTGTCCCCGTGGACTGTTTAGTCAGCTCACCTGTCACGAATGGTCATAGTGATCTTCTCTCCAAAAGCCTGCTTGAGCACCTTGTGTGCTCGGTCGGAGCTCCAGCCAGCACAGTTCTCCCCGTTGATCTGGAGCACCTGGTCCCCGAATCGCAGACCAACCAGCGAGGACGGAGAATTGGCCTGGACTAGCTGAACAAATATACCCTAGAGAACAGGAAAATCACCGGTCATTTACCGCTGTTACATGTTTAAAAGTGCTGGAAAATTAGGAACCAACTGGTTAGGAATCTACCCTGTTTAAAAATAAAAAAATTACATGAGTAAGTATGTGTCATTATCCCCAAGAACGAAACTGAAAATTTTATCAAGGCAGTACCCTAAGAAATAGGTAAAAAAGTGAGATCTCAGTGGTAATTTCTACCTCAAATCATGACCCACCTGACCAACCTCCATCACCCCCCCCCCCATCTTGGAATAAAAAGACTAAGGAAAATAAAGTCAGATTACTGTAATAAATGTAAGCTTCTATGAGTCTGATAAAATACCAAACAGGTATTAGCACCTGATCATTATTTAGGGGGAAAGGGAGTAAAGTGTTAGAAGTTGTGTGATTTCTCTTACAGTTTAAAAAATGATAGTCTAAGGTCAGAACTCTACCTTTTGAGCTGAAGAATTCCTTTGCCCACTTGCTAAATTATGCATAATCACTACGATTAGATTTAACAGCCTAAAAAGGTGGGCACATTCAATACCATTCCAGTTAAAAGAATCTCCTATGAAGTAAATACAGAAAACTCAAGTACGAGTACCTGAGAACTAGACCCACAGGGATGTTTTTACTTATGTAAACTCTCAATCTCAGATGCTGAGCACAATATAAATAAGTAAGCATGAAGGAAAAGGAAGCATGGTAAAGCATCAATACGAAAGCATTCATAAGGCTGGATCCTTTCTCCCGCCTTAAGCTGGGGCAGACATGATGTCACATGTCTTACACTTTAGGGCAGGGCCTGAAACTAGGCGGCACCCAGCAAAGTGGCTGGACCAACGAGCTTCAGTCAAGTGGACAAACCCACTGCAAGGATAACTGCTGTGGGGGATGGGCTGTGAAGAGTGTGGTCTCCTTCTTTAGGACAGAGGAAGGGGCAGCAGTGTACTCTATTCACCGAACAGGAAGGGAGAGCAGAGAAGTCCGAGCTTCCCAGAGCAGCAAGCTCACGTGTCTTGCACAAGCCACGAGTGTGCAAAGACAAACACAATGCCCTCAGCCACCTTCCGCCATGGGCCACACCATCCTTTTCTATGTGCAAAGGTGGTCACACTGAGCTAAGAAGACTGAAAAGGAATCCAATACATAATGCCTAAACCCACAAATCGGGGTGAAGACTCAGCACATCCTCGACATTCCTGAACGTTTCCTCAGAGTAACCGGGTTTAATTTCTTCAGTCTGGTAAGGTGAGAGGCAAAAGTAACTCTAAAGTACTTTTGAAAGTCACTGTTGCCTAGAAAATGCCTCATTAAACCCAAACTGAAGGATGGAAATAACAGACCTGTAAGACCACATTACAACAAGTTATATGATCTTTTAGTTTAAAAACACACATCATAAGACCACTGATTCTCACTGGTCAGTCTTCCCTTAACTTTCTCATGTGTTGCCCTATTTCAATGCCAGAATTCTACTTGTATAAACTGTTAATGTTTACAGGCAGACTAGTCAACTTTATTCCAAGAAAAGGACTCAAAAAAGAAAAAAAAATTTCATTCACAGTAATGCTGGAAGTCCCAACTCTGCCTCTTCAGAACAGGGCGGCGTCTCCAAGTGGAACGTTGGATTTAAAATACTCTCGATCACAGAGCACCATTAAAACTAAAGCACCTACATTTTAAATTATTCTAACGTTGATCACTTAATAATAGACAAATTCAAATAAACAGTACAAAATACTCACATTATCTATGGATTTAAGCCTGAGCCCGATTTTTCCATCTTGATCCTTACACAAAATGACTTCCCGAATCCCTTGCTTAATTTCTGCTCTGCGGATTCCAGTATCATTACCAGTTACAGGAGCCACCATATAGTTCATGCTGGAAGCTCTTGCTACCAACTGCTGACAGAAACATACACAACCTGTCAATATTTAGAAACATTCTCCCTGAAAAACTCTAAAATGGTAAGTTACTTGAATATATTCAGTTGTGGTTTCCCAAAATGTAATCTGAAAATTATTTCCTTCAGATAAAATTTGATTTTTTGCAAAAATGACTTTTTTTTTTAAACTAATTCTTCAGGTAACTTATTCCCACATCTATGTCTCCAAGAGACTCTCTCTGCTGCCTCGTGAATTCACTGGCATCTATTGCATGTGTACTTTGGCTTGTCTTCAAGCCAAATTATCCTTGAATGTTAAAAAGGCCATATCATACTTTTGAAATTCACTCAGCATTTTCCAGAGGGTTCTTTTATATGGCCTTCTTCAACAATCTTCAACAATCTACTTACGCTTTCAGAGTTTCTATAAAAGGGGAAAACTTCTTAGCTCACAGCTCCACTGTGAGGATGAAAAGTGCATGTTATACGAGTGCTGGCACACACAAGACAGTCAAATGGTATTTCTCGTCCCCAGTGATAAACATCTACGGATTAACCAACTGAACAGACACACCAAACAGCCCTAGAATAGCTATACTAGGGACTCTGTCAGGTACCATTGTTTCAAGTTCCTCATTTTTTCAAGTTTTCTTGACCAAAATCAGTTTATTGTTTTAAGTGGACCCTTTACCCTCTACCAGAGACAGTGAGGGAAGAGCTTATTACCAAGGCTTCTTAATTGGAATCTATCATAAAAAGCTCTGATCTACCTAATAACTGTGATGCTCAGAGCAGCAATGATAGGGAAAGAGGAACCTCAGTTACACACATACCACGGACTGCAAATTTTTTCGTTCAGAATTCATGGTAATTATGATACCATATTCCAAAGTTGATGGTCTATCGGCGTAACACACAGAGCTATACTACAAATTAGAACACAATACCAGAAAATGTAACTTTTGAAGAATTACAAAAAGTCAATGATTATAGCTATAAGAGCACAGGAAAATTAGGTAATAGGATAGAAAAAGAAAAACTTAAGCAAATGAATTATTTCGTTTCGCTGGAATATAGGACAAAAAAAGGAGCAGCTTTGCAGCGGCCTTGCTTTTGGAAAAGAAATCTTCATTCTTTCCACCAAGTTTTGTTAAGCACTTGCCTAGTATTCTTACTAAGAAGACCACATGATCAACACCACGTGACCTCTGCCCCCTCCTGCCAAGGGCAGCTACGAGGCTGCAGGCCACCTGGCCCTGACTACCCTTCCAATGCCAACCCCTCCAATGCCATCTGCTACCATGTTCTGCCTTGTCTGCCCATCACCTAGGCCTTGTCTCTCAGGTCTGCCAAGTTCACTTCTGCCTGAAGGCTTTCGAGTTCTCTGTCTGTACTGACATATGTGGCTAGCAAAGCCTAAAATACTTACCATGGTTCCCTTAACAGAAAATATTTGCTGAACCTCAATCTTAGGAAGAACTGCATCTTTTAAGGGAAACTATAAGGAAGCATGTGGATATACTGAATGGTCAGAGGAGCAGGCAGCACCAGGTATAAGCTACTGTCAGCTCCGAACCCACCCTAGCTGGTGCGGCTGGGGCCTGACCATGCAAATGACACACTCCTCTGCCGGGGGTTTCTGGTTAGCACCCAGCACACGCGGAGGAGGGCAAGTGTCTCGTTCCTCCTGCCTGCCCCCTGCTGCTAGCAGCACTGCCTCAGTCTATCCCTTAACGCTGCTGACAGCAGTTGATTCCGTTCTCCAGATTTTACTGACACTCCCAGGACCAGCCTCCCTGGTACAACCCGTCAGAGGCACCAGTACCCACAGCCAGCGTCCCCGCCTCAGGTCCAGGTCACGGGGCTCTTCCACCATGCCTGTCAGCTCTGATAATTCCAACCTCCACCCTGTGTAGCGCCCCAGTCCTAGGAGAAGCAGCTACCTTCTGCAATTACATCTGTGTTCCACTTTTGCTTTTTTAAATTCTTCAACCTGTGTGATTTCTTAAGTTATCTCTGTTGAAAAATCTAGTGTGGTTTCTATGGTCCCAACTGTCCTGACTCATTTAAGTTTTTAATAAATATTTGGTGAATAAATAAAAGCCAGGTACTGTGTTAAGCACTGGGGTCATGGCAACAACACAGACATGGACCCCATCTTCATGAAGTTAAGCATTTACCTATAATTATGACAAGTGCTATAAAGTACTATGGTCTTATCGCAATAGTCTTAACAAAAGACTGAGATACACTATATTTAAGCTGAGAACTTGGTGTCTAATTACAAGGAACTTTAGACTTAACGTTAGAAGATTATGAGCAACAAGAAGGTATGACAGACCTGTATTTCAGAATGACGAGTCCAGCAGCAGCCTAGTACTGTTTGATATAAGAAGTTACTAGAGGAAAAGTCAGAGACTACTATAATAATCTAGGTTACAAGTACAGGAACCCTAAATAGGGTTATACCAGGACTGGAATGGATTACATGAATAGAAGAAACACAGTAGAAACAGAATCACTAGGTCTTTAACTGACTAAATGCAGAAGATGAAGGAGAATGGACCAGTCAGAGGCATCTGAATCTTTAACTCCTAATAAATTAGAAAAGCGGCCATAGCACATAAGTAGACTACATAAAAAGCGATATCTAGAAGGCAATCTAAAATCCCTGAGAAGAGGTCAATGCTAAAGTTATACATTTGTGAGTTAGCCACAGAGACGAGTCAGCTTATATCTACGTGTAAAGTATGATTTCACATAATTCAACATCACACTATACATACCCCCTGACTTGGTGCTCCAGGGACCACGGCCATATTTGCACGCATTTCTTCTTCATTTAAACTCAGGCCCATGTACTGAGAGAGCTCCGGATACAGTTTAGGATAGAGATCTAATATAAATGAATAAATGAATAAAGAAAAAACATTGATAGAATACTCAAAAACTGTTGTTATTATGGACTTTTACTTGTGTTAAAAAATTACATTTAACTTATAAAATCTAAGATGGATTTAAATTAGCAATTTGGAAAATCCCACTCTCTCTGTAATGACAAGTAGAAATGGAAAATACAGAAAAAGTTAAAGATGAAAGTAAAATAAGACATTTGAACTGAAACCTCAGATTTCACAATATTCAAGAGTAGAAATAATTTTTCCAAATTACCTTGCCTTGCCTTTTTCTTAAACCTATTTGATTAGGAATTTTGTAAACATACCACTGATTCTCCACTTAAGAACAACGGACCAAAATGTACACTGTCCAGTCAGCTACCTTTTAAATTCATTCAGTAAACACAGCTATGAAATGATTCTTCTGAACTACAAAAAAACTGAAAGCTTGTAAATTTATTTAGTGTCGTATCGTTTTAGGAATGTGAAAAGCACATACCAATGAAATCTTGGAAACAGTACATTTAAATACTGACAGTATTTAACCGAGTAGCAAAGTCAGATACTATTTCCAAAAGCTCTTTTTGACATGCTTTGTGACTTAAAATGAATTTTCTAAAAGAAACAATGTTCTAAGATGACAGGCCATAAAAACCCATTGAACACTCCTTTTGTATCTTAAGTCATGTTACTTAAGGGTTCTGTCCTGAATCCCTATGAACTTAGAAGGAAAAGGGACCAGGAAGGAGGATATGAAACCCGGGGAGAGATTCCAGGATTTGGGAAGTTCCCTCAGAAGGAAGCACCTGGAAATTTCAACTCTACCAACCCCCAAGCCCTGCAAAGAGAGGACAGTTCAGCCAGCGAGTTCCATTTAACTTAATTTTCATTAAGTCATAAAACACACCCTCATATTCACAGTTCACCTTCTTGATTAAAGGGTTATTTTTTGAAATGAACTTTTTTTTCTTCTTACTATTAGAGCTTTAACCACCATTTCATGCTGTATATGTTAAAAAAAAAAAAAGAATCTTGGATTCCCTATTTCAGCAAAAGAAGGCTTAACAAGTATCTGTGTTCAAGGAGAATGAACCCAAAGTATAAACCTACTTCCATCTTGAGAGACGGGAGCAGAAGCTTCAGATAGAATCGCTGGATTGGCAGGGTTTGCAGAAAAGGCAGCTTGAGCCTGAAAAAGAAAAGAAGAAAATTCTAACACCAATGCTATACAGATACTTAAACTTGTTATATAATTTATAAGTTAAATCCAGTAATTCCAAAAAGAAACTAAAACACTTTAGTTTTATTCAAGAAATTTTAATTCCAAACACTTTCAGCAATATATTTTTCAAAGAAAATCCACAAATCAAAAATGTATTTCATGTTATAAATATTTAACACTGTCGTATAAAACGTGACTTAGCACCATTCTAAATATAATCAATATTTCACAGTGCTACTGCAAATTAATATTTTCAAAATGCATTATAAAATGAAGGTTACACACATTACGTTTTCGTTATTCTTTTGCTAATTAGTCTAAGTATCTTATTTACATGTGAAAAAAGCTTAACCGTATTTATATAAAACGTCATATATCAGAAAAACACCTGAAAATTTAAATATTTATTAAGTTACTTATATTTATTTCGCCATTTTAGCATATCCCACTGAAATAACCTTTATCTACATTTTAGCAAGTATGAGAAAGGGTTATGTTATACTAAATACATAAATAATACAAACTATGCAAAACACATACTGTATCACTGACATAAAAATGATGGTAAAGTAATGTAACTTATAACTGTCAAGCTTGCAGAAACTTTGACAGTGCAGTGCGCACACAATCAGTAGGACTCATGCGCAAGCATGCCAGGAACTCCTCCCAGGGCTGCCTTTGCAGCCTGTGTCGTTTTAAGTATTCCACTGAAGGAACTCGTTTTTCCTTTACAGATACATCTGACTTTCTAAAATAGAGACATGTCACTGGTTGGCAGTAAGTTGTAAGATCCATCTCTAATATCATTTTTTACTTAGTCAGAAATATGTCGATTAGGTAATGAAGTTTATACCTACATATCAACCTAGCACTGAAATTAATGCTAAGAGTAGTCCCAAAGATGCTTAGAGAGAGAGAAGCTTAATTAAATAAGGAAAGTCTACAAAACCACTGAAGGTACCTCACTCTCTGGATTGTAAATGTTCTGATATGCTTGTTATTGAGTCATTCTTTAATATTTACTGTTTCATAATCTGTCACAATCTAAACAAATAAAATGCAGCATGAAAATCTTTATAATTTTAAACATATCCACAGACTCAAAGTATGCTGAATTATGAAAATTCTTTCACCAACTATCAGCTAAAAGGAGCTAGTGGCCAGTGGACTGCTTCTTGGCTAATCTCTAAGAAAAAAAATACTGTTCAGCACTAAAAAGAAATGAGCTTGCCATGGAAAGACATGGAGGAATCTTAAATGCACATCACTAAGCAAAAGACACCAATCAGAAAAGGCTCCAACTATAGGACATTCTGGAAAAGGAGGGGGGAATGGACAGCACAGAGGACGGTGAGGGCAGTGAAAATATTCTACACGACACTACAACAGTGGCCATATGTCACCACACATCTGTCCAAACCAACAGAGCGAACAACCTCAAGAGTGGACGTCAAGTGTAACTCTGGACTTGGGGTGGCAGTACTGTGTCAGGGCAGGTTAATCAACGGTAACAAATACACCGTGCTGGGGAGGATGCTGGCAGTGGGGAAGGCGGGCACTGTATGCACTGTGTAGGTGGAGTCGGGGGGAGGTGCATGGGAGGGGTCACTGGCATGGAAACTACCTTCCATTTAATTTTGCTGTGAACCTAAAAACTGCTCTGAAAAAATAGAATTTACTAATTTTAAAAAGTTGATCCTTTTTTACACTGATCTATTATTTTCTGTTCTTTCATTCACTGCTATTGTTCTCATCCAAGGAATACTGAAGTAAGAACATATATAAAAAGCTCTCTGCAAAGTTATGTATTTACTTACTATATATTCTGTAGTAAAAACAAAAGAAAGATGGTACAATAAGGGCTTAAGGACTATAAGCCATTAAATGTAGCACAGCATTTCACACATACTTGAAATCTCAAACTATTTTTTCAATAAAAGGGTGGGAGGGGGATGGCGTCTGGAGGCAGGGGGTGTCCCACGGAGCGCACAGTTATGCCAGAGCGTGTTGTTTCCGCCACTACAGAAAGCATGTGGAGACACCATGCTCATGGAGCCACCAGTGTCGATCTCTGCTCACTGTGACAGGAAACTAACGAAATCACGGTTTCTTACCAGCTTATTCTGCACAGGTGTGGCAACCACAGGTTCCTCTCAAAGACTCACAGGGGACAGGGAGGTTCAGGGACTGTATGATACTGAAAGCCACAAGTCTAACGTTGATTGTAAGACAGTTTACAAAATGCTGCAATTTAGTTTTGCCGTGGTATAAAAGGCCAGGAGAGGAGAAAATGACCACCACCTTTACAGAGGCATCTCAAAAACAAAAGCCCAAGTATCACCTACCATAGAAAATGAAGACAAAAAATAAAACCAGCCCCAGACTGCAGTGGCTGGGTTAGGAATCTTTTAAAATCCAGTGAGAATTTAAGAACCATCTGTCCCCCCTCCTTACGTGCTGTTATATCTCCAGGCAGCCAGCTTTCTGCTCAGGACATAAAAAGTCTTCTAATGGAAATACCCATATGATTTGCCTTCTCCTTCAAGAGGTCAGCCTGACGTAGACTACAGCCCTCTTTATCTTCCAATCCAACATTTGCCAGTATCAACTGTTTCCTTCTCTTTCCGCTGCTCTCAAAATAAAAAACCTCTGCTCAAAGTCTACTATGGTTAATTTAAAGTTCAATTCCATCAAAACTAAAAAAAAAAAAAAAAAGCACGAAAAGGAAATGAGTCATTTTCTCAGACCCATCTGCAAATCCTATCACTTAGTGCCCTGATATCACATTAATGGCTTAAGTGTTATTCTTGAAGGGTAAATATTTCAAATAAAAGCTTTTTAAAAAGAAAGTGCCTGTCCAGATGAACTTCGTGGAAATAAAAACCATGAGAAAAACAATGACAAAATACCAAAGAAAAAAAGAGATTTCAGATGACCGAACAGTCCACTTAAAACGGTCCGGCACCAAAGCCTTTGCAGCTGAACGGATGTCAGCGATTTTACAAACCACCCATCAACATCCGCAGGGGCGCCATGATGGAAAGCAAGTGGCCGTGACCCCCCCATTTTTATCCAATCACTGCTACACGGCGAACAATTTCAGCTACACATTTGTCACTATTTTTGCTGGGGGTTTTTTCACCCTAAAAGGGCCAACAATTTGCCTAAAAAACACTTGTATTCTTGTATTCTTCTCACAAGTTTCTAATAAACGTTTTTCTGTTCATTAAATAATTGTTAAGCAGTAAATCTCATTTAGAGTAAACTGAGGTCAAGACCTCAAGTAAAATGATCTTTAGGGGAAGAAGCTTTGAAGTACTAAAACAACTCAAAATGAAAGAATTTCATCACATTTATCATATCAAAAAGATTTCAGCAATAAAGAAGTATAACAGGGAGCTCAATCTGTCTTGTCAAATTAGAAGAACAAATGACAGCTGAAAAATTCTGACTTTGAGAGAACAAGTTGAAAGTAAACTGGAAACACGATGGGTTCATTAAATACAATTATCTCTAGTTAAAAAGAATAGAAATTTACAGAACTGCAAGAATTGATCCCAATCGCAAACTTTCTTCTTAAGCAGAAGCATCTACCTTCAAAACTAATACTTACATAAAGGAATACAAAAATTTCTGACTTAATGAAATTAGAAAAACTGTACTAACACAGCCACTTAGAGCAGGAACAAGTAAACTGTCTGCTGCTTACATTTAAAAAGAAACAAATCACTACACTTTCATTGTGCATTTACACTACTACTCTTCCTAAAGCAGCATGTACCTCCCTATTTCTATGATTTTTAACTTCAGAGAAGACAATTATGTTAAAGACTTGTCATACCTGAAAACCCAAAAGAACGTACGAATTTTAAACAAGACAATGAACGTCTAAGAAGTTGGAGTATATTTTACCAACTTAAAAATGTATTTAATTTAGGGCTTCCCTGGCGGCACAGTGGTTGAGAGTCCGCCTGCCGATGCAGGGGACACGGGTTCGTGCCCCGGTCTGGGAAGATTCCACATGCCGCAGAGTGGCTGGGCCCGTGAGCCATGGCTGCTGGGCCTGCGCTCCGCAACGGGAGAGGCCGCAACAGTGAGAGGCCCGCGTACCGCAACAAGAGAAAAAAAAAATGTATTTAATTTAAACCTTAGTTATAAAACCAAGCTATCTTTGAAGAGTTTAAGTCCCGTTTCAAAGAAATAATAACCTGTACCCATTAATCCACAGTGAAATGAAGAAGAATCTCTAGCTTTTCTAACTTTTTAGTTAGAAAAACTTTAGAAAAAATTGAAGTTTATAAAGTGTTAAAACGGACAAATACATCTACTATTTAAGTTTCTTACTTCACTTCACCTATAACCAGAACGTATGGCAGAGTACACGGGGAAAAAAAAGTACTTAAAGGACTTAAACATACCTGAATCACCTTGTCTACCTTCAGGTCTTCAAGAGATGGGTACAGAGACATTTTTGCAGGATTTTCCTAAAGAAAAAAAAAAATTTCTACGATTCAGATTTTATTGAAATTTCAACAGTACATGCAGCCAGCAACATACACATAAACGTGTATAAATGTTTAACACAAGAGACATTTAATTTGCAAAACACATGGGAAAATATGAGCGTGCAGCTATACTAAAAACTGCTGGCTGATGAATGGTTGCCAAACTACCTCTCCCTCCCTTCTGTGATCAAACTACATCCATTACAGATCTTAAACGTCCCTTAGTAAAAAGCCCCTTGATTTCTGAAGTTTAGAAAGTCAAAGAGGGGCTTCCCTGGTGGCGCAGTGTTTGGGAGTCCGCCTGCCGATGCAGGGGACACGGGTTCGTGCCCCGGTCCGGGAAGATCCCGCGTGCCGCGGAGCGGCTGGGCCCGTGAGCCATGGCCGCTGAGCCTGCGCGTCCGGAGCCTGTGCTCCGCAACGGGAGAGGCCACAACAGTGAGAGGCCCGCGTACCCCCCCAAAAAAAATAAAATCAAAGAACGATTATGTGACTCATCTAGCTTACACAAGGGCTTGGCAACTGAGCCAGTATTATTACATCCTTGTAACAAAAATCTACAACAGCTCATACGTGTTACCTATGTATAAAACCTCTATTATTAGGAAAATATATATATACACATATTACATAAATATGTATATGTAAAAGAACAATATACACCAACTGTTATCAAGAGTTCTATCTTTAAGAGAAATGAATGAAATAGATGGTAAGGGACTGAGGGATAAGAGGGACATTTTTATATTTTAAACATTCCTATATTGTTCAACGATTTTTAGTGACCATGAATTGCTTTTTGTAGTAATTTAAAACACAATTCTCTAAAAGAATTACAGGGATATACACTCCAAAATTTTGTTTAGCTGTTTTGAGATGAACACTTCCTTTAAACCCAACAAATCAGAATATATTCTAAATTGGTACAGCGTTTGACATATCAATTTATTACCTGCCAATCAAAATCCACCCATAATTGGCTGCTCTGTGGAAATGGAGATGGGCCCTCTAATTATCTGCTCTTCTGCCAGGTGGCAAGATACTGAGCTCTGTCAGCAGAGGAAGCTGGAGGCACACCGCAGGAGAAAGGGTTTTTTCCTTTCTAAGTTCCAGTGTATGGCTCCAGCCAGGCGCCAGCTTGGAGCAGCCTAAGCACCCAGCTCCCGCAGTGCACAGCAGCCAACCGTCCCCAATACTCTGTCGAGCACGTTCCCAGCAATGGTGTCACCAGCCAGGCATCCCTCATGAGTAGCTTTCCCTAGCACCCCCTTCCTGTGGCTTGCAGCGAGTTCCAAGGTGCAGCACCCCAAAGGGAGACTTATCCAGGAAGTCTGGTATCTCAGCAACTTCACCGTCCATTGAGTGACGGCTGCACTCTCTCCAACAAAGCCTGGATCCCGATACAGGAAGAGGACAGCTCATCCTGGGGCACTCTATCTCAGCCCTGGGGTGAGCAGACACTTAGTAAATGTGCTCTTCCTGTGTTCTTTAAAGTTCTCTTTACTTCTGACTGGCCAATCCCTGTTTCTTCAATCATGGTATCGTTAAAAATTCTGTACACTAAACTTTCACTGTTCAAATTACTATATGGTTTCTGTCTCCTAGTTGGATACTAAATGACAGTTCTTTTTTAAATTGATACACTTCACATACCACAAAATTCACTCTTTTAAAGTATACAATTTGACTGTTTTTAGTACATTCTGAGCTGTGCAACCGTCCCTATCATCTAATATAACATTTCCATCACCCCAGAAAGAAGCCCCAGGCCCACCCATTCTCCCATCCCTCCAGCTCCCAGCAAGTATGAGTCTACTTTCTGCCTCTCGATTTGCCTGTTCTGGACATTTAACTTGGAATCACAGGACATGTGGCCTTTTGTGTCCAGTTTCTTTCACTTAGTATAATGCTTCCAAAGTCCATTCATGCTGTAGCAAGTACGAGTACTTCACTCCTTTTTAATGGCTGAACAATATTCCATTGTATGGACATGACACTTCTGGGTAGCAGTCGATGACATTTTGGGTGGCTTTACACTTTCTGACTTACGAACGATGCTGCTAATAATGCTAATGAGCATTTATATCCAAATCTGTGTGTAAACACTGCTTACCTGTCTTGGTATACAGCTAAGAGTAAAACTGCCAGCTTATATGGGCATCCTCTAACTTTTTGAGGAACTGAACTGGTTTCTGAAGTGACTGCACCACTTTACATTCCCACCGGCGCATGAGAGGGTTCCAGTTTCTCTCTATCTTGGCCAGTGCGGTTGTCCCTCGGCATCTGCAGGGACTGGTTCTAAGAGCCCCGCTGCCCACGCCCGCACACGTACAGCCTGTGAAGGCTCAAGGCCCTTACGTAAGACGGCACAGCACGTGCCCGCTATCGTCTGCTGTTTATTACAGCAATCCTGCTGCACGTGAAGCAGCATCTCATCGTAGTTTTGATCTGAATTTCCCTAATGACTAATAACGTTGAGCATCTTTCATGTGCCTAGTAGCTATTTTATATCTTCTTTGGAGAAATGTCTATTTAAATCCTCTGCCCATGTTCTTTCTTTTTCTTGCCTAATTGCCCTGGGGTAGAACCTCCAATAAAATGCTGAATAGCAGTAGCCTGATACAGTTTTGAAGAGGAAAACGGGGCCTAGGTTTGTGGATAAAATGCAAATTCTTGAGAAAGCACAATCAAACATGGCTTAACTCTGTTAATCCGGGGAAACAAAATGAAGTACCTTTTGTGTCTCAAAAGATCACTTCCCTAGAAGCTTTCTCCTTAAACACATTTTATTTAAACTTTCAACCATTTTATCGACATCATAAACACAATCATTTTAAATTCACTGTAACTAATGTTGACCAGTAATCCAGGTGCTATTTCCATGTTTGGTTCTGCCACTGGTCACCTACAAGATCCCATTTTTCCTCATGAAAAATGAAATGGACGAGTGGCTCATTTCAAAACTCACCGAGTAGTTTTCTCCATTTTTTTCCCCACAGCAGCTTTTCTTCAAACTAATATTAACTGAAGTTGTCTCAACAACTCTGAGGTCACTCATACCCCACACACTCAGGCCAAGAAAAGAAATGGGCTTTCCAGAATTTTTTTAAAAACAAATATCACCCCAACTTACACTTTTTTAAAAATTTAGTTTGTTCATTTTAAGTATGTTGACCTTAATTAAATCTCACCACTCTTCTAAAATACAAAGGATTCCTTAATGTTTTTACTTCAAACTATTTCTTGGTCTCATTTCATCCAGTTTCTTTCCAAACATTACAACATTCCAGCCACAAATGACTTGCCATTTCCTACCCAGGTCAAGTGTTTCTGTGTCTCCACATCTTTATAAAAGCTTTGTCTTCTTCCTGGAATATTCTCCCAGGACTTTTCTATCAACATCTTAGTCAAGGTGACTTCTGTGAGGTCACCTTTGATGACTTCAGTCAGACATCATTTGTTTCTCAGGTCAGCAGTTTCACTCTGCCTCTCATCACGGCTGGTTTATGTTTAACTCCGCTACTTGAGATCAAGGCCCACATTTAATTTTTTATTTATCTAACACAATACCTTATCCTGACAGGAAACAACTGTTTATCAAATATTTTAGCCAATAGTATCAAAATTACAGTAAACAAGATATGGTTAAAACTTACTGGAAAGTTCTAATTGTCTCACCTTGCAAGTCTACTACTTTGTTGGGTTTGGTTTTTTTGTTTTTTGGGTTTTTTTTGCTTTGTTTTGTTTTTGCCACATCGAGCAGCTTATGGGGTCTCAGTTCCCAGAACAGGGATTAAATCCAGGCCAGGGCCATGAAAGCCTGGGATCCTAACCACGAAGCCACCAGGGAACTCCCAACAAACCTACTACTTCAAACAACACTGTTAAAAGCGTTCCAGGAAAATAATAAATGTTTGTATTATTTTTCTTGAAGGACTCCATTAACTCACTTGTATGGTATATTTAAACCTTTGACCTAAAGCTAAGTGTCAAAAATACTTAGCCCTGGGGACTTCCCTGGTGGCGTAGTGGATAAGACTCCACGCTCCCTATGCAGGAGGCCCGGGTTCAATCCCTGGTCGGGGAACTAGATCCCACATGCACGCCACAACTAAGAGTTCACATGCCACAATTGGGAAGACCGCATGCCACAGCTAAGGAGCCCATGAGCCACAACTGGGGAGCCTGCCTGCCACAACTAAGACCCAGTGCAACCAAGTAAATAAATAAATATTAAAAAAAAAATACTTAGCCCTTTTTGAAGAACCACAAGGCTACTCTTGAAATCCTTTCAATTACGTTTGGAATTTCAGAATGATCAATAATGAGATTTAAGAGAACTCTGAAAATAATTCCATTACATCAGTGTGAGAATTCCCATTTTACTCTCACTTAAAACTCTATCAAACACTATGACTGTACCAACTAAAGACAAAATCTCTTTGCAGGCCTTCTCTTCAGCCGACGGAGCAATCAGTGAGAAGGGAGAGCTTACAGCTCTCACTGCTCCTGAGATCAGTAGGCACCACACCTTTGCCATGTACTCTAATGGTCTGCTCACAACATTCCTGACAAAATAACAACTTTGTTTCATTGGTCTAATTCCTGGGAAGAACTGGTGCTCTTCACTGACCCCTAAACCCAGGCCTGGGCCACTCTATGCTTCCGGCAACCTCCTTGCATCTCACGCCTCACTGAACGCCTCTGCACACCGTGGTGCAGGCCTTTAGAAAATAACCCCCCAAATCAATTACTACGAAGAGATTTCTCAGTGCTTCGAACAGTTTCAGGGTTCTTCCAGAGCAACTGAAGACAAAAAATTTGACTAATTCTGCCTCAGTATCAAGTTTTCCATCTGACCCTCTACCTCCTCAGGGCAATGTCAGGGTAACCTCCTCAGTCCTTAAGTATGTGCACAGACCAAAGAACTCCGAAATTCAGACACTGTGATATTTTGGAACACCCAGTTAACTTGCTTTCTAGCAGCAAGGCTCTGATCAACAAAGTAGGAAACATGCTCGTGAAGATGTCCCGTTAATGTCACCTAAATGGCAGCACTTATCATTTTCTGGGCGACTGACTCATTCCTTCTCTCAAACCACCCACTACAACTGGCCTCCCCTTTTCAAAATGGTGTGATCGTTCAAGGTAAAACAATGTTTGTCAGCTTGTTTAGTCGGAGTTGGTTTTAAAAAATCTTGGGATGGCGAAAATTCAGGACTGCAGAACCACTGATCTTAAAAAAAAAAAAAACACGGCGCAACACGTCTGGTGCTCCGGTTTTTGTAGCCGCCGCCCAGGGGACAACCCCTGATCGCCTGGCTCCGGCTGCCAGCAGGGCGTACGTTCACAGGTCCCCCAGGACTACAGCGCTCCTACTGACGGCTGCATGGAAGGGGCTGGACCTGTATGACAGGCTCACCCCGAAGGCAGCTTCAGGTGTGAGGAAGACCCTACCTGAGTCCCCTCCACCACCACCAAGCCAACAGTGCGCTGCATCTGTGGAGAGGACAACGGCACCATCATCTGGCTCTGTCGGCCCAAAGGTGCGGCCCAGTGATGGTCTAACTGCGGAACCCATACAAGTTGGTGCCCCACCAGCTGGCCTACGAGAAAACAGTTCTTAACAGGTTCTCCTCCAGGGCACAGTGTAAAGACAGCAGACTGAACTGCACCCCAGACTCCCCGTAAAAGAGGTCGATTACCTTATCTTCAAAGCTGGGGCCTGTAGAGCAGGCAGGCTTGTAATTAAACACACACCCAGGGGCTATAATTCTCTCCAGAAACTGGGAGGGCCAGCAGGTACCATCTGTGCACTCTCCCTCTCTCTGTCCCACCCGAGGCAGCCAGCGTCTCTGAGCAAGGACCTAGTGCCAGTGTACACGTCTGCCGCCCACAGGGGACATCCCTGGCCCTGGCGGCCACCAGTTCAGCAGGACTGTAGCAAACAGGCCACAGTCAACTGGCAGTCCTACCAGGGCTCAGTGCAGAGGGAGCAGACAGAAATGCCTATTTCCCAATCTGCCCCTGAAACAGGTAAATTCGCACACTTTTAAAACTGCTGTCTGAGAGCGTGGCTTCCCAACGGCCTGAATCTAGGGGCTGACCGCAATCCTCCCCGTTGGGCCAGTGACAGACCTGACACACCCTCAGCTACTGGGAGCCAAAAGCAATAAAGCAGGCTGCTGGGAAAGCTGAATGGTTATGAGACACAACCAAGGCTGGTGCAGGGTCGAAGGAGAAGGCTCATCTATGAGGCCAGTCGTTTAAGACTAGGAGAGGTGGCTGTTTTATCTAAACAGAGAGTCAAGGAAAACGAAGAAACAGAAGAATATGACCCAAACGAAAGACCAAGATAAAAGCTCTGTAAAAAAAAGACCTTAATGAAAGTGATTTACCTGATAAAGGGGTTTAAATTACCGTCATAAAGATGCTCACCAAGCTCGGAAGAACGATGGATGAACAAAGAATTTCAGAAGATACTGAAAATCTAAGAAGGCGCCCAGTAGAAATCATAAGGCCAAAAAATACAATAACTTAACTAAAAAACACAACAGAGGAGTTCAACAGCAGACTAGACAAAGCAGAATAAAGGAAGAAATGAATCTGAAGAAAGGAAGAAACAAAGCAGAAGACAGGGCAGTGTAACTCATCTGATCAGAGCAGCAAAAAGAAAAAAGAATGAAGATAGCTTAAGAGAGGTATGAGACAACATGCTAACCAACATTTGCATCGTAAGGTTCCCTGAAGGAAAGGAGAGAAAGAGGCAGAAAACTTACGTGAAGAAAGTTTCCTTCACATAAGAAAGAAGAAACAATGGCTGAAGATTTCCCTAATTTTGGGAAGGAAACAGACATCTAGATCCAGGAAGTTCAGGGAGTTCCAAAAAAGAGATGAAGATACCCACACCAATACATATTATAATTAAAATATCAAAACGAGGAGAGAATCTTAAAAAGTGACAGGAGACAGACAACTTGTTATGTACAAGAGAACTCCCAAGAGACTCTGAGCAGACTTTTCAGCAGACACCGCAGGCCAGAAGGAAGTGGCAGGATATAACTCAAAGCGCTGAAAGAAAGAACTGCCGCCAAGAACACTCCACTCAGGGGGCTTCCCTGGTGGCGCAGTGGTTAAGAATCCACCTGCCAATGCAGGGGACACGGGTTCGAGCCCCGGTCCGGCAAGGTCCCATATCTCGCAGAGGAACTAAGCCCGCGCACTGCAACTAGCGAGCCTGCGCGCTAGAGCTCGCGAGCCACAACCACTGAGCCCACGTGCCACAACTACTGAAGCCCACGCGCCTAGAGCCCGTGCTCCGCAACAAGAGAAGCCACCGCAAGGAGAAGCCCACGTACCGCAACAAAGACCCAACACAGCCAAACATAAATTAAATCTTTAACAAAAAAATACTCCACTCAGAAAAGTTGTCCTTCAGATTTGAAGGCAAGGTAAAGAGTTTCTCAGACAAGCAAAAGCTAACAGAGTTCATCACCGCTAGACCAGCCTTATAAGAAATTTTATAGGGATTTAAGTTGAAAGAAAAAGGTGCTCATTAGTAACAGGAAAACAAAGTATCAATCCCAATGGTAAAAGTAAATATATAAAAAATTCAGAGTAACCTAAAGCTGTAAACATGGTGGATTAATCACAAAGCTGGAATAAAGGTTAAAAGACAAAACAAAACACAACTAACTACAACCATTTGTTAAGGGAAACAGATAAACGGATGTAAACTGTGACATCAAAAGTATAAACGGGGGTGGGGGATGTAAAAATGTAGTCACAAGGATGCCCACCTTGCCACTTTTATTCAACATACTCTTGGAAGTCCAAGCCAGAGCAACTAGGCAAGAGAAAGAAATAAAAGGCACCCAAATTGGAAAGGAATAAGTAAAACTGTCAGTATTTGCAGGTGAAATGTTACTAATACGTAGAAAAGCTGAAAGAATCACCAAAAAACTGTTAGACCTAATAAATTCAGGAAAGCTGGAAGATACAAAACCAATACACAAAAATCTGTTGCCTTTCTATACACTAGCAATTAACTACCAGAAACAGAAATTAAGAAAACAATCCCATTTACAACTGCATCAGAGAAATAAATTTAAATAAGGAGGTGAAAGACCTGTACAGTGAAACTACAGCACACTGATGAAAGAAATGAGAGACAACACAAATAACTGGAAAGATATTCCATGCTCCTGGGCTGGAGGAATTAATATTGTTAAAATGTCCATACTATCCAAAGTAATCTAAAGATTTAATGCAATCTCTGTCAAAGTTCCAATGGCATTTTTAAAAGAAAGAAAATAAACGACCCTAAAATTTGTATGCAATCATAGAAAACCCCAATAGTCAAAGCAAACTTGAGGGAAAAAACAAAGCTAGAAGCATGACACTTTCACTTCGAACTATATTACAGAGCTATAGTAACTGAAACAGTATGATACTGCATAAACACACACACATAGACCAACAGAAGAGAATAAAGAGCCCCAAAACAAACCCACGCCATGTATGGTCAATTAATTTGTGAGAAAGGTGTCAAAAATATACAATGGGAGAAGTACATTCTCTTCAGTAAATGGGAAAACTGGACAACCACATGGAAAAGAATGAAATCTGACCCCTATCTTACACCATACACAAATATCAACTCAAAATGTATTAAAACTTGAACCTAAGACCTGAAACCATAAAATTTCTAGAAGGAAACATTGGCAATGAGCCACTTGACATTAGTCTTGGTGATGACTATTTGGATTTAACACCAAAAGCAAAGGCAACAGAAGAAAAATAAACAAGTGGTACTACATCAAACTAAAAAGGTTCTGTACAGCAAAGGAAACAATCAGTTGAAAAGGCAACCTACCAAATGGCAGAAAATATTTGCAAATCATGCATCTGATAAAGATTAACAGCCAAGCTAAAAAAGGAACTCATATAACTCCACAACGAAAAAAATAAAATAAAAAATACAATTAAAAAAAGGGCAGAGGATCTGAACAGACATTTTCCCAAAGAAGACATACAGATGGTCAACAGATACATGCAATGGTGTTCAACATCATCAGGGAAATGCAAATCAAAACCACAGTGAGATTATCACCTCACAGCACAGGAAACAATTGAAATGCTCTATCAGAGAAGTAATCTAAAGTACTTCCATATGGTAGTGAAGTAAAAACCTTCTTAAGGTCCTAAAACATCGTGTCTTCAAGTCCATAAGGATAACCTGGAAATCTTGTTAATAACACAGATTCTTGAGTCCTGGCCCCAGAAACTAAAAGAGTAAGTCTGGAGTAGAGTTCCAGAAATCTGCCCTTTAACCCTTTGTATACCATCAGCGTCCAATGGACACAATTTTAAATTCTGAGTTTCTTTTTTCAGAAGTTCTATTTCACGACTTTTATTCTTTCTTAGACAAAAGAAAGGGAGGGAGGGATGAACTGGAAAAAAAAAATCTTTAAATAGAGTAAAATCACCCTACCTTACAGATATCACAAGGGTTCAACTGGACTCCTTTATAAATCTAAGATGCGTTATGGAATCTTAGTGAACTTATTTTTCCCATATCTTGAAACAGTTTTGCTACTGTATCTAGGAATTACTTAATCATTATTCATCCGTTATTCCCAAGTATGCTAAAGAAAAAACTAAAATGACAATAGCAACAAAAAGTAGAATCATTCTTATTCATTCTAGGAATACATTATGTCATCCTTCAGTATGTGTTGCCCAAAGTACTGCATCCTCTTCCAAAAATGTATGAAGTCTGGAGACACCATCTTTGTAGCCTTGTTTTTAAACTGTACTCTTTGAACACAGTAGAAAATATGGGATTTTTCATTTTTCACCCATGATGGCACAGAGAATAAACTGGAGGAAGACATTAGACAAATCAGAAATGAATACAAAGAAACAAATAGCTGTACTCTAGACTTTTATGATAATGAGGGAATTGATCAAAAGCAAACCTCAGACTGAGTTTTCAGATGAAGATATCTTAATTGAAATTCCTCAAACTTAAAGATCAATGAGTAAACAATATGCCTATACTTAATTAAAAAAATACAATTTTTCAGTTAGTCATTCTGAAGAAAGCACTTTATCGTACAATATTTTGAAACAAGTCCCTAGATCCTGTTTAAAAGGATATTTACCATCTTTCCCCTTTTACATCTATACAGCAAAACTTACTGGATTTGGTTTGTAAGTAGCCAAATGAAGGCAGGTAGTTAAACAAAGGTGACCAGATGAAAATAGCAATGTAGAGAAATTTTAAAAAATCTGTTGCACTGACTATTCTAATTGGTATTTATAAAAGTATAAATGAAAATTCTTTGCAAATGTAAGTTAGATGGTCATCCCTGCAAAATCATGAACCATGAAAGTTTGCAAAAATACTGCATTTTGACAACGCAAGTACAAAAATTACTGAACAGTAACGTTAGAACCTATGAGAGATGGGTATGAAATCTAAAATCCAGTATTGTGTTTTGACAACCAAGTGCGTGAAAAAAAACCTAAAAGTAATGATAAGCTAAGATATATTAGAGATGTAACTGAAATCTGGAACAATATTTATAAAAAGGATATCTCCCAACTGTATGGAGGACAGTTGATGAGCAATTAGTTGCACTCAAAGATGTTGCCCGTTTCAGCTATATATACCTTCAAAACCAGGAAAACTTAGAACAAAATTTTTGGTTTCTTATGTTCAAGTTGTTATTAAAATTCTGTTTCTAGTAAAACCGTGTTTCCCTATGCCTTTATTTTCATTTCTGCAAGTTATTCATAAAATGACCTAAATTATACAAAATATTCACTGGACCCAGATGATAAATAGTAATGATCATGTTTTCTAGCACACTGTGGATTCATAAGCATTCCAGACGATTCACATACGGTGTCAAGCAACACACTGTGATAAAGTCCTAAACAGTCTTCATGGCAGTGTTTCTCAAACTTGGCTCACCACCAGATCAGAATTATTTGGGCACTAGTTAAAAATACTTTACCAAGCTGACACAGATTTCATGGAAGGACGTAGGAATTATTCTTTTAATAAATATCCCAGGAGACTATGATGATAAGCAATTGAGAATTATGGTCATATGAAGTCTACTCTAAGTACAACTTCTTTTTACCCATAAGATTCCATTTCCCACCTATTGAACTGGCAAAAATCCAAAGCTGAACAACACTCTGATAATGAGGCTCTGAGAAACACTCATACATTACTGGTAAAAGTGTAAAGTAGTATAATTTCCACAAAGAGTAAGTTTGCAATATCTACGAAAATTGTACATGCAGATACCCTCCAACCCAGCAATACCACTTCAGGTTTTAGTCTATAAATATACCTACACACAAAAAGCAACAAATGTAACATTTTATTCACTGAAACACCAACTGTAATAGCAAAATTCTTTAAACAAAGGAGGAAGTACTAGATACACAAAATAGTAAACGAGGTCGAAAATATTATCACATTAACTGGAAAAAACAAAGCATTATTTAGTGCAGTATATAAAGTATGCTCAAATTTGTGTTCAAAGGAAGGGGGAACTTAAGGAACCAGAAGAGGGAACACAAACTAAACCCAAAGCTAGCAGAAGTAAGGAAGTAACAGACATAAATAAAAAAGAGAATGAAAACTAAATTTAGTTCTTTAAAAAGATCAACAAAATCGACAAACCTTTAGCTAAATGGACTAGGAAATAAAAAGAAAACTCAACATGTTAAAATGAAAGTGGAAATACTAGCAGAGTTTCTACAGAAATAAAACATTAAGTCTCTCTACAAGAGAGCACTATAAACAACTGTACACTAAAAAATGGGATAAACTAGATGAAATGCACACATTCCTAGAAACACAAAACCTATCAAGACTAACTCAGAAAGAAATAGAAAATCTAAATAGACCCAAAACTAATAAAGAGACTGAATCAGTAATCAAAAATGTCTCAACAAGGAAAAGCCCTGAACCTTCATTGGTGAACTCTACTAAACACTTGAATACCAATCTTTCTCAAAATTTTGCAAAAAAATTGAAAAGGGGACACTTTCATTCTATGAGGACAGCATTACCCTGATACCAAAGCCAGATAAAGACACAAGAAAGCAAACTATAGACCAACACCCCTTATGAACACTGATGCAATCCTCAACAAAATACTAGCAAACAGAATTCCACAGCATGTTAAAAGGATTAGACATCTCTTAACAAATGGGATTTATTTCTGGAATACGAAGATAGTTCAACATATGAAAATTGTTCAAAGTAATACATATCAACAAAATGAAGTGCAAAAAACACAAGATCATCTGAATTGATGTAGGAAAAGCATTTGACAAAATTCAACACCGCTTTATGATAAACACACACAAGAGAATAGGAGTAGAAGAAAACAACTTCCACATGATAAAAGCCATATATGCAAAACCCACAGCAAACATCATACTCAATGGTGAAAGACTGAATATTTTTCCACTAAGGTCAGGAACAAGGCAAGCATGCCCACTTTCAACACTACTCTTCAACACAGTACTGCAAGTTCTAGCCAGAGCAAGAAAAAGAAATAAAAGGCATCCAAACGGGAAAAGAAGTAAAATTATCTCTGTTTTCAGATACGACCGTGTATGTTTAGGGTTTAAAAAACCTTAAAGACTCCACAAAAAAGCATTAAAACTAAAAAACAAATTCAGCAATGTAACAGGATACAGTCAATGCACAAAAATCAGCTGCATTTTTATACGTAAATAACAAGCAATCTGAAAAGGAAAACGAAACCAAATCCATTTACAATAGCATCAAAAAGAATAAACTACTTAACGAATCTAATCAAGAAGGTAAAAAACTTGTACAATGAAAACCACAAAACACTGCTGAAAGAAATTGAAAACAATCTTAGAAACAAAACTGGAGAACTCACACTTCCTGATTTCAAAATTTACTATAAAGCTAGAGTATTCAAAATGGTAACTACTGAAACCCACAAGCCTAGAGCCCGTGCTCTGCAACGAGAAGCCACCGCACTGAGAAGCCTGCGCACCGCAACGAAGAGGAGCCCCGGCTCGCTGCAGCTAGAGAAAGCCCACGTGCAGCAACAAAGACCCAACACAGCCAAAAATTTGAAAAATTTTTTAAAAAACCAATCAAAATGGTATAGTATTAGCATAAAGACAAACATAGACCAATGGAATAGAACAGACAGCCTAAAATAAACCCTCGTATACATGGTCAAATGATTTTTGACAAGGGTGCCAAGACCATTCAATGGAAAAGACAGTCTTTTCAACAAATGGCGCTGGGAAAACTGGATATCCACATGCAAAAGAATGAAGGTGGACCCTTACCTAACACAATATATACAAAAGTTAACTCAAAATGGATCCAGGATCTAAAGGTAAGACCTAAAACAATAAAACTCTTAGAAGAAAACACAGGACAAAACATTCCTGACATTGGATTTAGCAATGGTTTCTTCGATATGACACCAAAGGCACAGGTCACAAAAGAAAAATACATATTGGACTTAATGAAAATTTAAAAAAATCTGTGCATCAAAGGACACTATCAAGAGCGTAAACAGGCAACCCACTGAATGCGAGAAAATATTTGCAAATCATAACTGATAAGGGATTAATATCCAGAATATTTAGAGAACTCCTAAAACAACAACAAAATCAAAACTATGAGATACCACCTCACAGCCACCAGAGTAACAACTATCAAAAAAAGAAAACAAGTGTTGGCGAGGACGTGGAGAAATTAGAACTCTTATTCACTGTTGGCGGGAATGGAAAATGGTACAGGTGCTATAAAACACAGTATGGCAGTTCCCCCCATAATTAAAAATAGAACGCTGTATGATCCAGCAATTCCATTTCTGAGTATACACCCAAAAGAATCGAAATCTGGATCTGAAGAGGTATTTGTATACCTACATTCACAGCAGCATTATTTGCAACAGCTCAAACGTGGAAGCAACCCAAGTGTCTATCGACAGATGAACGGATGAACAAAATGTCAACACATATATATGCACGCACAAACGCGCGCGCACACACACACACAACGGAACTTTATCCTACCTTAAAAATGGAAGGAAACTCTGCAACGTACTATTGATACAACATGGATGAAACCTTGAGGACATCGTGTGAAGCGAAATAAGCCAAACACAAGCAAGACAAATATGTGATCCCACTTACATGAGGTACTTGCAGTATCAAAATCATAAAGACACAAAGTACAGCGATGGTTGCCAGGGGCTGGGGGGAGGGCAGAATGGGGCGTTACTGTTTAATGCGCAGAGACTTCCAGTGTTAAGATGAAAAGACTCAAGGGGATGGACGATGGCTGCACACCAATGTCAGTGTATTTAATATCTCTGAACTGTACACTTAACAATGGTTAAGATGGTAAAAATTTACGCGTACTTTACCACAATAAAAAAAAAAAAGAAAAACAACAGAAGGGGGAAAAATATATTTATAGGTTTGTACAGGTATAAAATATCCCTGGAACGATACCTAAAAAATGCCGAACAGTTGGCTCCCACAGGAAGAGAATACGGTTGGCTAGAGGACCTTGAAGGAAGGAAATTTTACACTGTATACCCTTTTTTGCTTAAATGCTGAGCGCTGTAACTGCTTACCTCCTCAAAAACTAAATAAACGTGCAAAAAATCTTGGCAGCACTTGGAAAGAAATGAATAAATGTGAATATAACTATGACTAGATGTAACGGTTGGTTTTTTTTTGGGGGGGGAATCTTTCTTTTTAGAAACTTACAGCATTTACTACCTAAAGAAGTACCTAAATCCGACAAAAAAAACAGGAAAGAAAAAAGAGTTGAGTCATGCTCAATTAAAGGAACTGTTTACTGAATAGTACACTCAACCGCCAACTATTAGTAAACGCTTCCTCTTTTAGTCACGATTTTCATATCCTTTCTTATAACACCCAAACGTAACTAAAAACTAATGGTGCCAAAGTTAAATGTGAATTATAATAGAATGACTCTTTCCTAAACCTATTAAAAGACATTCCAACACCACTGTAAAGCAATTATACTCCAATAAAGATGTAAAAGAAAAAAAAGACATTCCATATCCTTATTTTTATTCTGCAGCACAAACTATCTGATCTATAATGTTTACACACCGTTCAAAGAACAGAAGTTCGTAGAACGAAGTTGGTAACAGAGCAAATCAAAAAACAAACGCACACATTTTTACCGTTTGCCCTCAACCTCAAAGAGAAAAACTTAAAAGAATGGACACATTTTATTTCACCATTTGTATATACTGGCGATAAAGCTAACCAGGCTGCGGCTGAGTTCCCCTGTAACTTTCCTTTTTAATCAACTGTTTCTTCTTTGAAACAACTGGATGTTGTGAGATTCGTAAACCAAACGTACTTCCTAAGAGAGGTACATAATATTAAAAATAACCGGGAACGGCTGTACAGATGATATACACAGACCAGATAAACCTAGAAATCTCCCGTTAAAAACTAGCGCCTTAACAGACTCCCTGCTTAAATGAATCCGTTTTGGTAAAAAGGGAAAACTTTACCCACATCTACATGCCTCCGCCTGCCCCGTATTACAAGCGAATCCTGAAACGAAAGCTGAGAATCGCGACCCTCGAGGGAGGATTCCTGCTGAGCGCACCCTGCTGGGGGCGTTTCTCCCTTTCCTCCAACTTCTCCAGAAGCCAGCGCCCCGCGAACACCTCTCCCCCTCCCCCTCCCGAAAGGCAAGGCTTCGCCCGCGCAACGGACACCTCCTTCCTCCGTCCACGTCCCGACGTTCCGAAGCGGCCACCGAGGAAGGCGACGCAGCCCAGCCTGGGGACGCGGCACCGGGACAGCCCGCAGCCGGCGACTCTCCCCTCACCAGACCCGGGTAGCTCACCCGACACGAACAAAAAGGGTCGAGGCGCACGGGGACTGGGGGCGGCGGGCGTCGCCCCCGGCCGGGCCCCAGGCTCGCCCTCCACCCCCAGACGGAACCCCGAAACCCACAGGGTGGTGGGCGCTCGCGCAAACTTTCGCCCCGGGCCCGGCCGGGCGCCGGGAAGAGCGCGGAGCGGAGCCCACAGAGGGGAAGGCGGCGCCGAGACGCCCTCCGCCCAGCGGTCCGGGGCCCCGCGCCCGAGATGCCGTGAGCTTCCCCGTTCCCGCCCCCCCCCCCCAAGGGCTGCTCACCGAGGCCGCAGGGACGCACACACTGCAGCCGCCGCCGGTCACTGGCTCAGACTTCCGAGACCCAGAGAGAGGAGAACGGTGCGCGCCCGAGGACCGCCCGCGCCGCGCGTCCCCGCCTTCCGCCCGCGCCTTCCCCCCACGCCTTCCGTCTCCGCGCGCTCGGTCAGGTGACCCGCTCCCCATGGTAACGGGGCGGGGGCGGGGCGAGGCGTGCGCCTGCTCCGCCGCTCCCGCCCACCTGCTCCGCTCTCCAGACAGTTCCCTGCCTAACGGCCGGGGGCCCCCAGCTCACTGCTGATCATCCGCTCTCACGGTCACTTAGTTCCCCATCACCTCCGACACATCGAGAGGCCCGAGAACCTACCGTTCGTCCATTTCCCAGCCAGCCCTAAACTTCCACCACACCCACGGACTCCGCAACGTTCCTCCCACTAACCCTTCTCGACTCCTGCCTTCTTTGCGTTACAACTTTTTTCTTTGGCATTTATTACTTTGTCCGTCTGAGCTGAAGTTTGCTGGTTGTTGAAGGTTATGTGTGGTAGTGCACAAAAGTAATAGCTTTATCCTAATACAAAAACTGAAAAACTATTTCTTAAGGGCTACGTTCCAAGCACTGTCCGAAGAACTTGATGTATAGCAGTCTTATTTGGTCCTTACATCAAAGACAGATACAGCATCTTCTTTAACATGCAAAGACACTGAGGCACAGTTTGCCTAAGTTTTCTGTACTTACCATGGAGTAACAGAGTACTTGACAAAATAGCATTAACTTAGAAGCATTTTATTTCTAGCCAAATTATTTAGTGCCATAATAATTTAGTCTATGGTAAAATAAAAACCTGAGCATAAAAGAAGTGACAATAAGATGAAAACTTTGCCCTCAGAGAGTTTGTGGTCTGATAGACATTTTAAAATAATTGCAATGGAAAAAAATTGCAATGGGAAGGAACAAAACTGGTTTTGTTCACAGGTGACATGGTTATGTAGAAAGTCCCAAAGAATTGACCCCCAAAAAAACAACCCTAAAACTAAGCAGTTATAGCAAGGTTGCAGGATTCAAGGTTAACATATAAAAGCCAACCACTTTCCTATATAACAGCAATAAACAACTGGAATTCGAGATTAAGGACACAATATCACTGATATTAGCACAAAAACAATGAAACAATACTTAGGTAAAACTCTTAACAAAATATGTACAAAATTTATATGAGAAAAACTAAGATTCTGATGAAAGAAACCAAAGAAGATACAAATAAATGCAAGGACAGTCCACGTTCATGAATAGGAAGACTTGTTATTGTCAAGATGTCAGTTTTTCCCAACCTGATTTGACACAATCTCAGTCAAAATCCCGGCGAGTTATATTTTGGATATGAACAAACTGATTCGAAAGTTTGTATGGAAAGACAAAAGTCCCAGAAGAGCCAACCCAAACTGGAAGAAGAAAAAGTCACGGGCCTGTGTGTGCCCAACGTCCAAACTTACTGTAAGGCTGCAGTAGGGACTTCCCTGGCGGGGCAGTAGTTAAGAATCCACCTGCCAATGCAGGGGACACAGGTTCGAGCCCTGGCCCGGGAAGATCCCACATGCCGCGGAGCAACTAAGCCCATGCGCCACAACTACTGAGCCTGAGCTCTAGAGCCCGCAAGCCACAACTACTGAAGCCCGCGCCCCGCAACAAGGGAAGCCACCGCAACGAGAAGCCCGTGCACCGCAACGAAGAGTAGCCCTCGCTCACCGCAACTAGAGAAAGCCCGCGCACAGTAACAAAGACCCAACGCAGGGCTTCCCTGGAGGCGTAGTGGATGAGAATCTGCCTGCCAAAAAAAAAAAAAAAAAAAAGGCTGCAGTAATCAAGACTGTGGGGTATCAACAATAGAAAAATCGATCAATGGAACAGAATACAGAGCCCAGAAACAGACTCTCACAAATACATTCAATGGATCTTTGACAGAGGAGCAAACTATTCAATAGACAAAGGGTAATCTTTTCAACAAATGGTACTGGGACAACTGGACCTCCTTATGCAAAAGAAAAAAAATTTTTTTTAAAGAATCTAGACACAGAACTTATCACTTTCACAAAAATTAACTTGAAATAGATCATAGGCCTAAATTTATAACTCAAAACAATAAAGTTTCTGGAAGGTAACACAGAAGGAAATCTAGGTGACCTCTGGTTTGATGATAACTTTTTAGATACAACATCAAAAGCACAATCCATGACAGAAAAAATTGACAAGTTAGACTTCATTAAAATTTAAAAATTCTTCTTTATGAAAGACACTGTTTAGAGAACGAAAAGACAAGCCACAAACTGGGAGAAAATATTCGCAAAATACATATCTGCTCAAAGACTTGCAGCCGTGGAGGACATGAAGAAACCTTAAATGCATACTGTGTGTGTGAAAGAAACCAGTTGAAAAGGCTACCTCTTATATGATTCCAATCATGTGACGTTCTGGAAAAAGGCAAAACGGTAGCAGCAGTAAAAAAAAAAAAAAAGATCAGTGGTTGCCAGGGGTTTGGAAAATACGGGGAAGGATAAGGTAGGTGAAGCACGGGATTTTTTTTTTTTAGGATGGTGAAGCTATTCTGTAGGATACTAGAATGGTAGGTACATGACATTACGGAAATACGTGGTATAATTATATATGTATATATATACTTAGTCTTATCCAAAACCCTTGGAGTTTCATGAGTGCCAGCGTGTCCTTGTTATGCTAAGGAGGTAGCTCATGGCTGAAATGTGGGTGGGGGAATAGGGGCCCTAGAAAGCTTCAGGATGGAGGCTGGTCACCAGAAAGACCAAGCACAAGATGACAAGGTTGGTACTTTCAGGCCCACTCCCCAACCTTCAGGAAGGGGAGGGTGCCGAAGAGTTCGTTCCTCTATGGGCCAGTAATTTACTCAATCACGCCTACGTCATGAAACCCCAGATAAAAAGTCTGAACACCAGTGCATGGTGGAGCTTCCTGATCATAGTGAACATATCAAGGTACCGGGAGAGTGACGCACCTCCAACTCAGGAGACTGAGGCTTCTGCGCTTGGGACTCTTCCAGACCTTGCCCTGTGTATCTCTTCATCTGGCTATTTGTGTACTTTATAATAAAACCGTAATCCAAAGTCTGGTGCTTCCAGTGAGTCACTCTTAGCACCAAATTTGAAGGTGCATTGTGGGAATCACCAGATTTATAACCAAGTTGGACAGAAGTGCTGACATCATGAGGATGCCATCTGTGGCTCCTGGGTGATATGGGTGCAGTCTTGTTAGAGACCTTGTCCTTAACCTGTAGGATCTGACACTATAACTCTGGGTAGCTAGGGCCAGATTGAATGAAATTGTAGGACACCCAGGTGGTGTCAAAGAATTGTTGATGGAATGGAACACACTGTACAATGCCAAGGGTGAACCCTGATGTGCAACAATGTATCAATATGGGTTCATCATTTGTAACAGATGTACAACACTAATACCAGAGATTAAGGGTGAACTGTGGGGAGATGGGAGTACTTGAGAACTCTGTACTATTTGCTCAATTTTTCTGTGAACCTAAAACTGTTCTAAGAAATAAAGTCTATTAATTTAAAATATAATAATTACACAAATAGAATTGTGATGGGTGTTTAAGAAAAAGCTCAAGGGCATATAGAGAATGGATAAACAATGTCCTACTGTATAGCACAGGGAACTATATTCAATATCCTGTGATAAAGGAAATGAATATGAAAAATAGATCATGTATAACTGAATCACTTTGCTGTACAGTAGAAATGAACATTATAAATCAACTGTACTTCAGTAAATTAAAAAACAAAAAAGGTCAGGGGACTGTGGAAATATACAAGGGAACAAAAATTAGTCTAAGAGTTCAAGGAAGGCAAATTTGAAGATGTGACATTTTAAACATTAAAGAGAAGATCCTAAAAGTTCCCAGGTAGAAGAAACAGGCCATATACCCATGACTGAGAATCAGAATAGATTGGACGTCTCAACAGAAATGCCTGAAGCTAGAAAACAATGGAGCAATGCCTTCAAAATTATGACGGAAAGTGATGTCTAACCTGGAAGTCTATCCCGGGCTAAACTATGTCATTCCAGTTTGATAGAATGAAGACACTTTGATATCAACCAAGGAATCGACAAGCTCCTCTCTCGTGTTCCCTCTGTCAGGAAGTAAACGACAAAGGAAATGTACACTTTGCTGCACTTAGTAAGAACACTACAAGAAAGGAAAACTGGGATGAGAAGGTTCCCAGAGCACTGGAGAGAGGCCCAGAGAGTCAAAGGACAATGTTGAAGGGAGATTCTAGGATGATGGCTATGCAGTCCCACATGAAACTGGGTGATAGAAGGCTCTAGGAGGAATGTCTCCAGAAAAAGTAACAACTTGTTTTTGTTTTGTTTTTTTGGGCCATGCCACACAGCTTGCAGGATTTTAGTTCCCTGACCAGGGGTGGAACCCACGCCCTCAGCAGTGAAAGCGCAGAGTCTTAACCACCGAATTCCCCAAAGAATAATAATTTGAACATTGGGAGGGATTCTTGCTTCTGGGAGTGGGGAGGTGAATTAATGATAAGAAATTAGAGTACAAAGCAGTGAAAAAAAGTGAGGAAAATTGACCAAGAAATGTAATCACTCTACATGACTCATCTTTGAATATTTATGTAGACATAGTAAGATCAAAATATTACCGGTTTAGAGTCAAACCGTGATCATAAATATATTAGCTACAGCTGAAATGCAGTTATTTTCCAGAACATGTTACTTTCTTTAGAACTTTCAGTGGTCTGATACAAAAATAGACCACAAATATGAATATACGCTAACAATTACCATGGTAGGGCATGACTACCCAAGGATATTACTGCACATTAAAATCTCTTTAATATTCCATGTACAGTGGAAACCTAAAGTACAGCGCTCTTACTTAAAAGGATGCCTCTTAGATATCTTTCTGGTTGATAATGTTGCATATGGGAAGGAGTAAAGAGGCGCATGCATTTGTATTCAATTTTCAGAACTGAGAATTTTGTCTTTTTAAGGTTCCTGAAATATGAACACTATCTTAATTAGCAGTGTTATTTCTGAAGATTTAACTTCACCATCAGAACCAAAAATAGTCAAACCCTTGCAGACCACTTGATCTACTGAATTATGTAACTTCCGCTTCCTTTTAAAAATCTCAGCCACATGACAAACCAGACTGCCCTAAACTCCTTATGACGTTAGCCTTTGTTCCAAAATACATTTTCCTCCTCAGGGTTTTATATCAACAAGGTTATAAACAACGCTTTGTTCAGAAGTGAAACTGCCACTCAAAACACTCCTCAGCTGACTTTCCTGGAACAAATTTGTTTATGTACCTTCTAGAGAATCTCACTTAAGAGGGAATATGTTCCTGAAAAAAAAATGTAAATGATACTTTGTCAACTCGATCACTTTTTAAATGCACAAGGGCTGCTCACTGTCTAAAAAGAACATTGAAGCAAATCATTTTGTACAGCCTAGACATTTGTGAAAGGCGAGTAACTATTTCTTAGTAAATACTACTTTTTAAGTTTGGATAGAGTGTAGCTGGTTATTTGATAATAGAAACATTCCTCTGTAAACGATAATAGTCTCATCCTAAATTACCATTTCCCCATGTATTTACCATTTTTACAAAGCTATTTGTAAAGTTCTTTCATCAGAGATTATTTTGCCCCTAGTGATCATGTGTACTAAAGATTCCATCACAGTCATGAGCCATGTCTCTGACATTTGATACAAATATGGTTGGTTGACATCCCATTAAGTTCAAACGTAACTTGCAAATATAAGTTAAATTAACTTACCGTACGGCACTTGTCTCCCATTTCAAAGGTGTATGTTGAATTCTGCTTTCTTAAAAAATTAAAACAAATTTTATGATATTTAGAAATTTCTTTCCACCACAAAATATTTTGTGGGGCTGCTGAAAAACTTTAGAGCAAAGGTAAAATAACATGTGACTTTAAAAACAAGGAGCTTCAACTGTCATTTGGGTCATTTTCAAGGTTCTATTTTCTACCTTCTTGCATTGGCCATGATGGATAATAATTAGAAGGAAAGAAATTTAAATATATCTTATCCCCCTTGGTACAGGATTTCTATAACAGAAAATATAAAAAAGTAATCAATACTACATAAAATTTTACTAGTGTAGGTTTGAAACAGCCATGTTGGTAAAAGGAGGCAGCTCTTTGTACATCAGTGTTCAAAACAATTATTATAGGAACACTACAGTATTTTGTGGCCACTTCTTATTCCGTTTAATTTTTAATAATATCTGGAATACTTAAGAGCATCTGGGTTCCATTAAGAATTTAAAATCACTGAAGTCTCTGAATACATCCACATTCCACAGGACATGTGCCACGTGGACATTGTGTTGCCCTGGGTTCCATCTTTTATTGGCTGGTGTCTCTCTACCACACAGGATAGTAGTACTCTTTCAGTATGTTAAAAACTGTATTTGCTTTTAACTGTGGAATTCTAGTTGAAGATTCCTTCCCAAGTTGTGAATACACACACCCTTAGAAAGGATGCCAAATGTTCTGTTCCAAGTTACACGTGGCCAAAAGTGTTCCAGATGTTCAGAATCAACCATATTAGCTGTGTTTACACAGCCAGGAAAATGCATAACTTCGGAACCCTATTCGTGTGGAAAATTACAGTAGTTTCTTTCATTAATTTAGTTCCGTGTGTGTGGATAATAGGGCAATTGTATTAATTTGACCTTTGGACCTCACCCTTGTCCTTCAGCTATTATAGTCCTTACCGTATTTTACATGTGATCAGCAGTGGTCTTTGCTTCTCTCCCCTGTGGTTTCTTCTGTATTAATCATTACTTCATCTTATAGAAACTTCCTGAGGGCTGGGGCTATGCTTTAAAAGGTCTTTGATGCCTGGCACAATTTCCAAGAAACAAAACAGTTTTCTAGAGTTCTAGAATCACCGTATTTTCCTGGTTCTATGAGCCACATTGTTTTCCACATTTTGAACAACTCAGAACTTCACATTTCTGTAATGATGTCAGTGGAATATTTCAGCTGCCGGGAGAAGTTGAGACAGTTTTCTTTGCCAGCTCAGCGTTCCCCTTCAGCTCCACGGGCAACCCTGTGAACAGTCACCTAGTTACATTATTAGCACTCCAACTGTTACATTTTTAACTTAAATTTGGATTCCTTGTTGTCACTGAAAATGCCTTCAAAAAGATTGCTCAGTGAAGTAACGCAAAACCACTAGGGAAGAAACAGATAGCTTGTGCAATTAAAGGCAACAAGGCCAGAAAGAATGTAAAGGCCAGAATTCCTTTCCGTCACCCTGGGCAGTTTTTAGGGGGTCTCGTTTCCTCCAATTAGCCTCTGCTCCAGAGATTGACCCTAAGAAGGCCCACCCTCTGCAAGGGGGGCATATATGACCGTAAACCTAACATCTATAAAAGAAGCGGATCAAATGAGCAGGGGACACTTTGAGGTGTCAGATCTAGGCTGGACTTGGGAAACTGGGCGAAGGAGGTGCACCGTCGTTACCTGAAGCCAAAGGTCTGGATAAGGATACTCAGGAAGAGCAACAGGAACGATCAGAATTTTATGCCCGTGGGAAGGTGCAGAGATGGGGCTCTCCAACCAGGATACTGGGAGATGGAGCCGCACTCTGTGCTTGGCCACCAGCACAACAGCAGGAAGTATTCCACGTGCCTAGTACAGGTAAATCTCCCATTTGAAAAACAGGGTTGTTACTGGAACTCTTGAAAAGTGACAAGATGACATGGCTTTTTTCATTCTTAAATCCTAAGAGCCGATGCAGGATGTGCGACCTGCTCTACAGTGGGAGGCGCAAATACCGTCTTATCTCGTTTCTAAATCAAGTTAGAACTGGTTCCGAGTGGTCTTCCAGGTAACTCTTCCTGGTTTCCCCAATCGAGCTGCAACAGACCTTACGGCATTACTTTTCCATCTGCACATCCTGTCCATTTCCCCTGGGACCTCCCTTCCCAAGCCCCATCTGAGTAATTTACTCCTCTGTCAGCCTCAGAGCTGTTTTCTGAGGACTCTCCATCACCGTCACCCTGGTCCTTACACCCCTGGGTCTCCTGCACCCCTTCCTTCACACACCCTCCTGGCTTTGGAAGAGCTACATCCTCTAGTAGCTTCCTGAGAAAAGGAGTGTGAAAGGTAAAGTGTTTGAGGCTTTGCATTTTTCAAGATTTTATTCTCAATGACTAAAGAAAATAAAATCATGGAAAGTGGCAGTTTGGAAAGCCAACCTTGACTGAAGGATTAGTGTTGAGATGTGAAAGAGGAGTCTTCTTTTAGTTATACTTTGATGCTATTCTTACTGTTTCCTTTGAACAGCCAGTTCTTCATAAAGTCATTCGCGCATCATTTAAAGCTTTGCATTCTCCGAAAGCATACACTAAAAATAACAGGGCACATGGGATAAACAGGGTTGGGGCAGACCACACCACCCAACTTTATAACAGGAGCACCAACAAAAACAACAAACAACTATTAAAAAAAAAAGCTCAGTCAATCTCCACTAGAGCCTGCCCTATGCCGCCTTTGAACTTGGGAGCTTGCATTTTCCTCTTTGAGATATAAGGGCATTTGTTTCTAAGTGACCAGATTTCTCAAAATTAGAAATCTGATTTAGGAGCCTTCATCTTTTTTTTTTCCTTAAACACAAAGGAAAATACTTTTGCAACTTCCTTCTTTGTCTTCATGGCTTTACCAGATAGCTTAACGTTGGGAAATGCATAGCAGTTCCTGAAACCACTAACCCAGCCCTTGCTTTCACTGAAGGAAGGTACCTCTGTAGGATTTCTTTCTTAAGGTGTTTGCATATTGCTATGGCTTGCTTTTTAATTGTGAAGAAAGTTTGCTCCCGGCCTCTTAGAAATCCCATATCAGCAACATTACACTGATACCACCCCGCATTTATCAATTGTGTATGAGCTAATGCCCATTCCCAAAACACATGTGATAGTAGAACAAACCATACGTTTTGTCCTTTGAAAGACGTCAGGGCAAACACCACCCCTAGAATCTTAACACTGTTTTGGTTTGTTTTTTGCATCCTGTTTCCTCAATCCTCTCTCCATGTTTCTTTTCTTTTTTGCTCTACAAGCCAAAAAAAAAAAAGAAAAAAGAAAAAAGGCTTGATTTAGTAGTATTGTGTTCAGCTGTAAACAGAAACCTAAAATAAAGAATCTTAAATAAGACAGACGTTAACTTTTTCCTCACATAAAAGAAATTCAGAACTAAGATCATCTCATAATACAAAATTCCTGCTGTGCTCCAGCCATCACATCCACATCCCAGACAAAAAGAAGAGAAAGAGCAGATGGGCCTAAAAGCCCCCCTTTTTATGAAGTGTTGGGGAATGGGAAATTTCCCCCTCTGCCCCTCTCAAGTTCTTGTGGCTGGACCCAAGAAAACTAGCACAAGACAGATTAACAGGAGAAAAAGAAGAATTTTCATCTTGCACACAGAGGCCTCATAGAAATGGGGCCTAAGAAGTGGCCAAAGCAGGCAGCTTTTATACTTTTTAGACAAATAAACAATACATTTGTGAGGAATTGACAGGACAAATAAGCTTAGATTCGGGTGCCCAATTAGTGAAGAATGTAAACTCAGTTTGGGCTTTGCGGTCGTCAATTACAGAAGTAACTAGGTTTATTTACAGAGGCTTCTTGGCCCTGAGATCCAGATCTTTGGTGGCAAGGGTGTCTTTCCACCTCCATATGCAGGGAGAGCACCTTTCACATGAGACTATATTTCCTGCTTTTGGGTAGACAGAAGGGCGGGTCAGAGTATTCCTCCCGTGTTGGCCATTTCCTAAGTAACTTGAATTCAAATTAATCAATATGCCACGTGAGGCACACTTACCCAACAGAAGCCTTCTGAGAAGCTTCAGAGACCACTTAAATTATATCCCACTGGCCACATCTAGTTGCAGAAGGGTCTAAGAAACAGCGTCTCGTAGCCAAGCACATTTCCTGGGGTTTTGCTATTAAAGGAGAAGGGAGAATGGACCTTGACAGGCAATTGGCATTCTTTGTCACAGTATTATTTCAAAATATTTAATGCGTATTGAGCATTTTTTATACGCCAGAAACTGTCAAAGGTCAGTAAAACTTGATTTCTGTCAGTAGAGATAATGAACATGTGCAAAGTTAGTCATAAAAATTCACGGTAAGTCACACAACGAGGATTTAAGCCCAGTCATGGGTGTACCGCCAAAAACCGCATTAGTTTAACTTTTCTCTTTATATAGAGAGATTGCCACTTGATTTCCAGTCACAGCCAGGGGCAGAAAAATCATCTTGAAGCAGATTTTTCTTACACAGGAGGAGGAAGAACCAGTTCCAGTTCAGTTCGAGAAGTCAGAGACTTCTTGGAGGAAAGGAAGCTATACTCTAATCCTCTAAGATTTGAAGTTATGGAGTCTTCTAGAATCAAAATGATGACTTAGATAAAATTTCAGGACTAGGTATAGAAAATAGGGCCCCCCAAACAGAGTTACTGTAAAGTTAGATGGGGGACCAGCTCTGATACTGAGTCAGAGGAGTGGTGAACGGATAGTGCATCTGGGCCCCGTGAGGTCGGGTCCTGGGATGGGCCCAGTCTCCAGAACGCACCTTGTGCTTGGGAAGCACCCACCCACCTGAAAGAGCCTGTTGTTTCTAGATGTAGGAGCTGGGGTGCAGAACTGTAAGGATATAATCCTGGAAATTTCCTTCCCCTGTAGACCCACGGCCAAGAGTCCCTGGGGGAGCAGCCAGAGCAGAGGAATGAGCCCGGAGGACCAGGCCTTCCTCCCAGCTTGCAGGCATGGTTCCCTCAGGGCACGGGGCCCTTCTTTGCTTGCTTCATTTCCCCCACCTTTCTGAACAATATTTCATCTCTCACCAGCCCCAGTTCCATGCCTGGGCCGTTCTGCATTTCCAGCAGCCAGTAAGACGCAACAGCGCTGTTCCACGGAAGCGCACGCAAACCTCCACGCTGCCCCATCTGTGCAGTGACAGGCACCTGTCCGTTCTCTTGAGTCTGGGGCAGGGAAGGACGAAGCAGGTTTACCTGAACAGCTTTGGCCGGTTTGGCTGGGACGACCTTTCACTGAAGATGGCATGGAGAATAGGTAACCCGCACCCAAAGATCACTACTGCTGGAGAAAGATGCCACCTGCCTTAGCTTCCTGTTGCTGCTGTAGCAACGTATGACAAACTTAGTGACTTAGAACAGCACAGATTTATCATCTTGCTGTTCTGGAGGTCAGAAGTCAGAAATGGGTTTTATGGGCTGAACTCAGGGTGTTGGCAGAGTTGTATCCCTTGTGGAGGCTCCGGGGGAGAAGTCATTTCCTTCCCCTTCGGGAGGATGCCAGCATTCCTTGACTCAGGGGTCCTTCCTCCATCTCCAGTGCATCCCTCCAAACTCTGCTTCTGCCACCACACCTACCTTTCCCCTCCCTCTTATAAGGACCCAGGGATGATGCAATAGTCTCTCCATCTCATGATCATTAACTTAACAGCACCTGCAAAATCCCTTTCCAATGTCAGTGGTGCTCTCTTGCTTCTTGTATTTACTTATTTGGGCTGGAGCTGCTGTGAAACGTGCTTTGCCTTCAAATCAGCTGCTCTGCCTATGCTTTGGGCTAACACTTCCTTCAGGCCTTTTTTCTGGTGGGGCAAAAAGCAGCTCAGCACCTGTGCACGTTGCCTGTGCACATTCTCAAGTTCTGGGCATTGGAACGTGGACATCTTGGGGAGGTCGTTGCTCTGGCTACTACACCACCCTAGCACATGTGGCCTCTGTGAAAAGAGATTGTTTAGCTTCCTGCCTTGGACACCACTCCCCATGGCCACCTGTGACTCAACCGGCAGGCCGTCTGCTGCTGGGAATTCACTGAGGCAGGTCCTAGTGGAACAGACCCCTCCCCTCTGAGACACTCAGAAGCACCTAGGCAACCTGTACAGGTGCCGAGCTGCTTTTTGCCCCACCAGAAAAAAGGCCTGAAGGAAGTGTTAGCCCAAAGCATAGGCAGAGCAGCTGATTTGAAGGCAAAGCACGTTTCACAGCAGCTCCAGCCCAAATAAGTAAATACAAGAAGCAAGAGAGCGCCACTGACATTGAAACATTAATTTCCAATAGCTAATACATAAATATACAGATAGATATTTTAGCTGTTAAAAGTAAGTGAACATCTGAAAGAGCAGGTTGCTTCTAGGTGTAAGAATTGGAGTACAGAACTATTAGAACATAATCCTGGAGGTTTGCTTCTATGTATATATTCTCCTTATATATAATTTCAATAATATATACATTATTTCACATATACATAATTTCAAATACATATATGTGCATATATACCTACATATCTTCTATACCACAAGAGAATGAAAAATATAGAGGGGAAAAAACCCTCAAGCCAATAAAAGTGGGAAGGGGATAAGAAATAAAGTGATAACTGGAAAATAAAAAGTAGGATGGACAAATAAAAAGTAGAACGGACAGATATGAGAAACTAAAATAAACATGAAAAGGATAGTTTCATTCCGTTTAAAGACAGAAGCTCTCATTCATACTGTGATAAACAAATTTCAGCTCTTTGGTCTTTAAAAACCACACATTAAAAATTTTTTAATTGTAAATATGGAAAAGATATTCAAGGCAAATACTGATATAAAGAAGATAGGCTAACAACATAAATATAAAACTAATTTGACTATATGGCATAAAGCTTTTATTAATGAAATAGTCATTCCTTAATCATGAACCTATTCATTTGTCCCTGGGTATCCACTGGGGACAGGTTCCAGGACCCCTCATGGGTACCAAAATCCACAGATGCTCAAATCTCATAAAATGGCATAGTATTTGCATATAATCTACATACATTCTCCCATATACTTTAAATCATCTCTAGATTACTTGTAATACCTGATACAATATAAACGCTATGTAAATAGTTATAAATACAATGTAAATGCTACGGCAGTGTGCAAATTCAAATTTTGCTTTTGGAACCTTCTGGAATTTTTATTTCAAATATTTTCGATCCAGGCTAGTTGATTCCACAGTTGGAAAACCTATGGATACTGAGGGCTAGTTGTATATACCTATCAACACAGCTTCAAATATACAGCGACCAAAAATCGACGGAATGAGGAGAAATTGACAAATCCTCAACCACAGCAGGAAAGTTTATAACTCAAATCAAAATATCAAAGGATATAAAAAATTTAATATAATAATTCTTATTAAAAGAGATATAGAACCTACTCTTAACATGTAAAAACATACAGTACTTTATTGTGAAACCCACATGGAGTACTCACCAAACTGATGATCTGTGAGGCCACACTGAAAAATTTTAAACAGAGCCCTAAAAGCAGAATTCATAAAAGATCGCATTTTCTGACCACAAGGAAATGTGGAAATTCACAACAAAATAATAATAAATCAAAACAAAACACACCTCTTCCTTTCGAAGATTTACAATCATCCTTTTAAACAGTTAACCCTTGAACAATGTGGTGCTGACCCCCAACTCAGTCAAAAATCTACGTGTAACTTTTGACACCCCCGAAACTTAACTACTAATAGCCTCCTATTGACCAGGAGCCTCACCGATAACAGTAGATTAATACATATTTTGTTTTATATTATATACTGTATTCTTGCAATAAAGCTAGAGACAAAGTGTTAAGAAAATCATAAGAGAAAACACATTTCCAGTGCTGTACTGTATTTATGGATACAGTAAGTTTACGTCCACTGTTTACAAAATGAATCATCTGTCAGTACCTCTACCAATAGTCTTGGATGATACATATAACATGCAGTGTTCTGTATAATATGACAAAAATACTCATACTTACAAGTATAACGATTCATGCACTGATAATGAAGAAGCAGCAATATGACTGCTCTATTGTAGCCTCATGTAATCAGTACGATTGCTTCACAGTAGCTCAGCCTGTACACTAATGAATCTTTATAAAAATTTCATGGCACACAGAATTAGTCATATTCATAATACAGTATTGGAAATACTGTTACACTTTAAAAAAGAACACTTACTCGTGATGGTAGGCTGACATGCAGTTCTTCCAATTATGACAGAGAGGCATACTGTACTGTAATTCTTCGAAAGCAAAGTTATAAAACAATAAGAAAATATTAAATATCACTTACCATATACCTATGTAAGGACAGGCTAACCACTTCAATACAAGTCTTGCACACTTTGTTTTCCATGTATATTTTTGTATATTTATTGAAAAGAATCTGTGTATAGGTGAACCCACACGGTTCAAACCCTTGTTGTTCAACTCTTGGGTAAAGAAAAATAGAAACAAGGGTTTTAAATTTACTTAGTGTATTATTTTTCTATATCAATTAAACATAAAAACAAAACCCATACTAAATATTGATTGTTACTAACCATTTTTAACAAAGTTGATGGACTTGATTTTTATCATTCATTATTCAGATTAGAATCAAACTTTACTTGCTTAGTCTTACACATTTTTGTTTACATAAACCAGGGAAACAATTTGATAGAATCTGCCGAATAAACCAGAATAAGAATTCACAACTTATTATGTGCCAAAAAGATTTAGGTAAAAAGGGAAACTTCGCTTTGTCCAAATGAACTACCTAGGAACTAAGCCACAAAGTGCAAAATTAATGGTCAAGTAATACCGAACATGCAAGATGAAAGAATATATAGTAAATATAACTTAAGATCTAGCAATCATTTTTTTTCTTTTTTTTTTTTTTTTTTTTTTTTGCGGTACGCGGGCCTCTCACTGCTGTGGCCTCTCCCGTTGCGGAGCACAGGCTCCGGACGCGCAGGCTCAGCGGCCATGGCTCATGGGCCCAGCCGCTCCGCGCCATGTGGGATCTTCCCGGACCGGGGCACGAACCCGTGTCCCCTGCATCGGCAGGCGGACCCCCCAACCACTGCGCCACCAGGGAAGCCCTCTGGCAATCTTTTAAGTTGCTCCTTTATTTTCCTTTTCCAGTATGTTTTCCTGATCCTCTTGCTCTTGATAACAGCAACTACTCTTCAAGGCTGGACTTCCATGTATCATATCTAGAAGAGACTCTTCCCTCTCCGAGAGGTGGCATGACTTTTAACTATCTGATATACCCTTATACTTAGGAAAGACTGAGTGTGTACCAGCCTCCCCTTACTCGGCGGCCTCTATGTGCAGAAACAGGCAAGGACTCTATGTATTAAAAATGCCCAGTAATGTTTAGGAGGTACCTGTGGGAAGAGGCTGAGCTGTATGGGAGCAAACCCACCTCCAAAGAAGTGATCAAACTTTTCTTTGAAGTAACTGATAAGAGGAACCAATGCGCTGAAACGAATAATGTTGGTAATTGGCGTCTACACATTCAACTTTAAAGCAACGTCTAGGATGAGTGGCGATATAGCCAACAATATTTGAGCATGAACTTTTTTTTTTAATTGGAGTATAGTTGCTTTACAATGTCGTTAGTTTCTGCTAGTACAGCAAAGTGAATCGGCCACATGTACACAATATATCCCCTCTTCCTTGGATCTCCTTCCCATCCAGGTCACCACAGGGCACTGAGTAGAGTTCCCTGTGCCACACAGTAGGTTCTCACCGGTCATCCATTTCATACATAGTAGTGTATATATGTCAATCCCAATCTCCCACTCCATCCCACCCCCTCTTCCCCCTTGGCATCCGTACGTTTGTTCTCTACATCTCCATTTCTGCTCTGCAAATGGAGAAATGGAGACAGAAATGTCTCCATTTCTGCTCTGCAAACAAGTTCAGTTATACCATTTTTCTAGATTCCACATATATGCGTTAACGAGTATAAATAAATTTCTACCAGCAAGGCAAACTATTCGCTAAGTAAAGAAATTCTTTTTCAACTTTGTATTTGTGGTATATAACAGGGATGCCGTGTGGAAATGTTTCATTGCAGCCAATCCTTAAAAATTCTGTGGACTAGAGAAAGATGCAAACCCGGAATAAGAATACATAGGAATAAACACTGACATGGCTGTAGGAACGGATGCGCTGGGACTGAGGTCGGATGGAGGGTGGGGTATGGGTGAGGAAAGGTGTGGTGGGTAGGGACTGCGGGAATCTCTGGGCAGGGGGTGCAGCTGTGCACAGCTCACGGTGCAATGTGTCCGGGTTTCTAGTATTTAGTTATCCTTGTGGGTTAAGTTTTCCAGCATAACACCTGTGCCCAATCAATACCTGTAGTGGACCAGGTACAACCTGTGGAATGATGAAACGTGTTCAGATGAACTGGAAAGTAGTGTTTCATAATGAGTCACGGTATGTTAAATACATGTCACACAGGAAGCAGAACTGATAACAGCCAGACAGTTAATAAGAGATGAACTCAGTTCTAGGGTATGACATCAGAATCCCATGGTATGTGAAGATCTGAAACCTGCCCAGGAAGTTTCCACATCCTCAGAAGTATCAGTTCTCTATTCTTCTAACCAGAGGTCTTCGATTTTTAACTTATGCTGGTGACTGATGGCTTCCCTTTCTACATGGCTAATCCTACAGGAGATTTTCCTGGCTCGGTTTGGGAACCCTGGCATTTCTGTCACCACATCTTCTGAAAAATATCTGCCTTGCTCTAAGCTTCAGGGACAGTGGGGGCCATACTGTACCACTACTGCTTGGGAAAATGCCGGGCAGTTCTTACATTGATCCAAAGAATGATGAACGATGATTTAATGAAAGCAATGTCATTATCAATTATCAATATTGCTTTGAGGCCACAGCCTGAGAGGCTATGGGAAATATCTCCTCATCGGCTGAAGGAAAATCAAATACCTCAGAAGGAGAACTTGATGTTTGGATCAAAACTATTAGAGCCAGAAATAACATCACTGGGCTCACCCGCTTAAAATTTAGATCATCTTTATCACTTTAAACCACAATAAAATAACGTTATCTACTGCTGTATAAAAAGTCAATACGATACAGAGAGGCCATAAAGTTATTCATTAAACAAACCTAAAAACAGGGTGGACACATTGCCTAATTAGTAACCAGTTTAGAACTCACAGATGGTGATCCCTAAGCAGCGGAGTGAAGCCACCCATGCAGGACAGCCCTGCCTTTGCATGTCATTATTTCACTGTTGCAGCTGAACCAGATAACAGCTATTTTCTTGCACTTCGTCTTGGCTAATGGCCAAATGCAAGGATTCATTATGCCCTAAAGACATCCATCAATTTCCAATCAGTAAACGCTGAAAAGTAGACTAGGCTAAGGAATCTTTAGAAATCATGTCTCACCAGCTAAGGTTTCTTGGCAATTTGTCATGTCACAATACTTCCTTCATTTGGAAAAAAAAGGTAGACCAAATAAATTGTCACTTAGGAGAGCAGAGTTCCACACAATTTGAGGCCACGCCCTCAAGAGGAAGTTTAAATAAATTATAGCAAAAGGAGGAAAAAAAAGATGTGTTGCTGAATCCTTATAGCTTGCTCTAAGTCAGGGAAATTCACCCTTGCTTGCTGACTTGGACCCACATCTTTCAGAAAACTGAAGAAATCTGTCTTTCGGTACTCCGAGAAAAACTGAAAAGTTATGAAGTTAAACATTATCACCGCCAATTATTTCTGGATTCAATGACCAGGCTCTTGCACAGAGTTGGTCTGTGAAGGTCTCTCCTGTTTGTGTTTCTCCCAAGACATAAAAAGAAATAAAAAGGGGAGTTTCTTCACTGTACACAACTCTGAAACGATGTTGAAGAAGTCTAAATATAAGATGGTTGGGAAATCACAGCAAAGAATATTCAATTTCTTAATGATCTTAAGTGAAAAATAAATGGGACTGTCTTGAAAAACTTTCATCTGAAGCCTGTCTCTTGGCATTCTGAATCTCACTGCCTTATGAAAAAAAATTTACTTGAATACTGTAAAAGGAAGAGGGTGTTTCTGCAAGCTTTGGTTAAGAATTTAAAAAGTGTTAAAATAGCATTCAATGAAAATATAGCCTTAAAAACAGACATTAACAAACTAGAAAGATTGAAAACGAACTAGGCATATAATTCAGGAAGAGAGGCAAAGTATTTCAAATAACCCCCCAAAAAACAGAAGGAATCAATATAAAAGCAGAAATGAAACAGAAAACAAAAACAGATTTGACCAATATCAGAAGTTTGTTATTTGAAAAACTCACTAAAATAGATAAATCTGATGAAGAAGAAAGATACATGTAAACAACAGTAGAAACAAGAAAGAGATTTAAGTACAGGTATAGAGATTTTTTTTTCTTTCCTCCTTCAGTACGCGGGCCTCTCACCGTTGTGGCCTCTCCCATTGCGGAGCACAGGTTCCGGACGCGCAGGCTCAGCGGCCATGGCTCACGGGCCCAGTCGCTCCGCGGCATGCGGGATCCTCCCGGACCGGGACACGAACCCATGTCCCCTGCATCGGCAGGCGAACTCTCAACCACTGCGCCACCAGGGAAGCCCGAGATTCTTAATGTTATATATATTAAAAAAGCCCACTAGGTACATCTCTATTAACACACTTGGAAATTTAGATTAAATGATTACCCAGAGAATGTACTGAACTGGCTTATTGAAGCAGCTGTTTATTAGGGATGACAGTTTAAAGTAGCTCATTTTTTCCCTGAACAGCCGAGGATTGCGGGCAGATCCCACAGTTCCTCGTCTTACGCGCAGATTATTTTCAAAGTTTGATTTCTTTAGGTGCAGTTTAAGCCTCTCCCCTCCAGCTGATAATGTCTGCCTCGAGCTTGGAAACCTGCAGTGAGAAAGGGAGGGGCTTCGACCGTCTTCTGCCTCCTCCCTGACCAGCCCCTGCACTGGAGGCCTGAGGTTTAGTACAGCCTCCGGCCCCGCCCTCCCTCCAGGAAAGGAGAGTTGTGGGTGGAGCTTAGAAGCTGGAGCGGTTGTCATCTGGTCTCCAACGTCTATATCGGTGCTTTCTCCGATGGTACGCTCGGTATAGTCTTAGCGCCCCTGTCCTTGGGGGACCTCCTACCAGCAAGCCCTTTTTTTGTAACCCGCCCTCAGCTCCTGCTTTTTGAAGTTTCATCCCACGTACACCCTTCCTTCTGGAGCCGTTTCCCTCGTCTCCCCCGGACCATCCTTTTGGGTGTGTCCTTTTCAAGATGACTAAACCAGAGACTCCCTCTGCCCAATTCTGGCCGTAGAGGCTACTTCCTATGAAGGTGTCTCTCCTCTCACTCTCGTGGCTCCAGCAAGTCTATTAGCTGTGTCGTCCAAATGCCAGGGGCACATGACAAGCTCCCGGAGTAGTTCTTTGAAACCCCGATTTGGTTTCAGGTGAGGGAAGAAAACCCCTCATCCTTCCGTCATCTGGGGAGCACACAGCACATCAACAATTATCAGAGCAACTTCACTGCTAACCTCTTGAAGAATTCCTCCTTTCCACTAAAACCCCTAAAATACTAGACAAAAAAAAATCTTCTGTTTAAATGTCTAAGCGATGTTTTTCTTGTTAACTCTTTGTCTTAGGATGCAGCCTTCCGGGGCTCCTGGCTATCTGTGCCTTGGTTGCGTGCTCTAGCTTGCACAAATCAGAAATTCCAGTTCTCCCTCTCGATTCTGATTTTCCATTTTCTGCCTCAGTCATATATTCAACCAGAGTCAGCTCTTGACCAGAAACATTCAAGCCTTCCTATTGAACCACAGTCCCCAGTATAGATTCTCACGGTGAGTTTTTATTTCCTGCTACCTAACATTGATGAACTTAAATATCATAGATGGATTCTCCAAAAAGTAAGAAAAATCAAACCATCTTCAAGCAATAAAGCATTCAACAGATCCAGACTCAGAGATGACCATGATGTTAGAACTGACAGGGAATTTAAAATAACGATGATTAAAATGTTCAAAGATCTAGTGGAATAAATGGACAGCAGGCATTAATAGATGGGGAATTTCATTAGAAAGATGGAAACCATAAAACAGTCCAGTGGAAATGCTAGAAACAAACAAACATGGGATCAGAGATGAAGAATTTCTTAAGTAAGCTTACTAGCAGCCTGGAAACTACAGAAGAATCAATAAACTTGAAAATAAGTCAGTAGGAATCACACAAACACGAAGAGAAAAACAATAAGGAGTAACTGTGGGATAACAAACTAACATACATGTAACTGGAGTCCCAGAAAAAGAGAAAGGGGCAGAAGAATCCTTGAAGACCTAACAGGCAAGAATTTTCCAAAATCAATGAAAACATAAGCCAGATTCAAGAAAGACAAAAACCCCTAAAAACATCACTGCCAAACTGCTGAGAACCAAAGTTAAGGGAAAAATCTTGAAGACAGTCACAGGGGAAGCACATTACGTAGAGATCCAGCACCACCGCCTGGCAAAACAACCGTGTGGTCAGCGTGAGTCAACCAGCAGCTGTGACTGGCAACCTGACCCACTGCTGGGTTTCTCATCTCTGTCCGCATGCTACAAAAAAAGAAAAGCTCACGTGGACTCGTCCTGGTGTCTCTGGGTTCAGAGCTTCTCCAGGGTCCTGCACCTTCCTGGGCTTGCCACCTTGTTTTGAGAACACCAGTGCCTTGGCTTATAACAACGGAATGGAGGTTCCACAAGCCTAGGTTCTGGTGGCTCCAAAGTGTGGGGTGCAAGACTGGGCTCTGTTTCTACGAGTTGGGTTTATACAGTGCTTTCTAGGATTCTAGTTCATGGTTCCATCAGTGAGTGTTAGGGTGGGTTGCTTCTAGTTTCTGTAACTAGAGGAAGTGTCAGTGTATATGGCTGTCCACTAGAGGGAGATATAAGCATTAAGTTTTTAAAACATGACGCAGAATCAGATTTCTAGCACAAATATACATTAGCAAAAAAAGTAATAAATGAACTCTAATACAACAAAAATTTAACTTCATATTACCTTCTGGTTTGTGCTATGGTTGTAACATGTTTAATATTTCCTAAAATACACATTAATAGGAGAAAAATCAAGCACATGTAAGATAAACATTATTGCTAGAGACATTTTAGGATGATAAAAGGGTTAATCAAGAAATAATTATAGGTATATATTCACTTAATATTCACTTAACAACAGAGCCCCAAAATACATGAAGCAAAACTGACGGAACTGGAGAGAGAAATAGGTATTAAAGCCTCTATTTTTGTAGAATTGCCTAACTTTCAATAACAGAACTAGATAGGAGGCCAACAGGGATAGAATACTTGAACAACAGTATAAGCGAACTAGACTTGACGTGTCTAACATATAGGACATGTCACACAACAACAGCCGAGTACAACATCCTCTCAAGTCTATGTGGAACATTCTCTGGGACAGATATATGTTAGGTGAGAAAACAAGTCTCAATAAATTTAAAGATTTGAAATCCTACAAAGTATGTTCTCTAATCATGATGGGATGAAATTAGAATTCAGTAACAAAGAGATTTGGGAAATTCACAAATATGTGGAAGTTAAACAACACACTCTTAACTAATGGATCAAGAAGAAAACAAAGTAGAAAATATTGGTACTTTGAGATGAATAAAAAAATACCAAAATTAATGTGGCAAAAGCAGTGCTTACAGAGAAACTTACAATTGCATATATTAAAAAGATTTCAAACTAATAACCTTTCATCTTAAGAACCTAGAAAAATAAGAGCAAGATAAACCCAAGTCAAGCAGCAAGAAGGAAATAAGTATCAGAGCAGAAATAAATGAAATTGAGAATAGAAAACAGAGACAGTCAACAAAACCAAAAGTTGGTTATTTTGAAAAGGAAAAAACTGAAAAATCTTTAGCTAGACTGACAGAGAGAAAGGAGACTCAATTTACTAAAGTGAAGAATAGGAGACATTACTACCAACATTACAGAAATTTTTAAAAAAAAGGGATGGTAAGAGCAATTGTATGCAAGAAAATTAGATAACCCAAATGAAGCAGACACATTGCAGAAAGACACGAACTATCTAAATTGATGCAGGAATACAAATTTGAATAGAACTTTAAGAAAAATATTGAAGTTGAAATTAAAAAAAAATTCGTGAAAAGCCCAGAACCAGACAGCTTCGTTGCTGAGTTCTACCAAACATTTAAATAAGAAATAACACCAATTCTTCACAAATTAGGAGAGATCACTTTCTCATTCCGATACCAAAATCAGATAAAGTTATTACAAGTAAAATTAACTACAGACCAATATTCCTTATGAAGAGAGATGTAAAAACTCTCAACAAAATACTAGCAAACTGGGCTTCCCTGGTGGCGCAGTGGTTGAGAGTCCGCCTGCCGATGCAGGCGACACGGGTTCGTGCCCCGGTCCGGGAAGATCCCACATGCCGCGGAGCGGCTGGGCCCGTGAGCCATGGCCGATAAGCCCGTGCGTCCGGAGCCTGTGCTCCGCAGCAGGAGAGGCCACAACAGTGAGAGGTCCGCGTACCGCAAAAACAAAACAACTACTAGCAAACTGCATATAGCAACATATGAAAAGCATTATACACCATTACTAAGTGGGATTTATCCCTAGAATGCACAGGTGGTCCAACGCACAAAAAATCAATTAATGACATACATCACATTAATACAATAAGGACAGAAACCATGATTATCTCAATAGATGCAGAAAAAGTATGCATATAAAAGAGGATGAGTCCCAAGACCAACACCCTTTCATGATAAAAAAACACTAAAAAAGCTAGAAATAGAAGGGCACTTCCTTAACACGATAAAGGGTATCTAAGAAAAATCCACAGCCAACATCATACTTAATGGTGGAAGAATAAAAGTTTCTCCCCTTAGATCAGGAACAGAACAAGTGCATCTGCTCTTACCATTTCTACTCAACACTGTACTGTAAATTATATCCAGGGCATCAGGGCAAGAAATGACATACATATTTGAAAGGAAAACTATTTTCAGAAAACATTATCTTGTACATTGAAAAGCCTAGGGCTTCCCTGGTGGCGCGGTGGTTGGGAGTCCGCCTGCCGATGCAGGGGACGCGGGTTCGTGCCCCGGTCTGGGAGGATCCCGCGTGCCGCGGAGCGGCTGGGCCCTGAGCCGTGGCCGCTGGGCCTGCGCGTCCGGAGGCTGTGCCCCGCGGCGGGGGAGGCCACAGCAGTGAGAGGCCCGCGTACCGCAAAAAAAAAAAAAAAAAAAAAAAAAAAAAAGAAAAGCCTAAAGAACCCACCAAAAAAACCTTAGAGCTAATAAACCAGTTCAGAAAATGCAAAAAAACCACCCCCAAATCAGCTTATTTCTATATACTAACAATGAACAATTTGTACATGAAACAGAAAAAATTCCTTGTCAATAGCATAAGAATAAAATAACTTAGGAATAAATTAAACAAGAGTGGAAGATTTGTAAACTGAAAACTACAAAACAGCACTGAAAGAAATTTAAAGAAGACCGAAATAAATGGAAAGACATCCCATTTTAATGGATCAGAAGACTTAATATTGGTAAAATGATAATACTCTCCAAATTGATCAGAGTGAATGCAATCCCTATCAAAATTCCAGTTTGGGGCTTTCCTGGTGGCACAGTGGTTGAGAGTCCGCCTGCCGATGCAGGGGACACGGGTTCGTGCCTTGGTCTGGGAAGATCCCATGTGCCGCGGAGCGGCTGGGCCCGTGAGCCATGGCCGCTGACCCTGCGCGTCCGGAGCCTGTGCTCCACAACGGGAGAGGCCACAACAGTGAGAGGCCCGCGTACCGCAAAAAAAAAAAAAAAAAAAAAATCAGTTTTGTTTTGCGGAAATTTACAACTTAGTTCTAAAATTCATATGCAAATGTAAGAGATACAGAATATCCAAATCTTCAAGAAGAACAAAGCGGGGGCTTCCCTGGTGGCGCAATGGTTGAGAGTCTGCCTACTGATGCAGGCGACGCGGGTTTGTGCCCCGGTCCGGGAGGATCCCATATGCCGTGGAGCGGCTGGGCCCATGAGCCACGGCCGCTGAGCCTGCGCGTCCGGAGCCTGTGCTCCGCAACGAGAGAGGCCGCGATAGTGAGAGGCCCGCGTACCTCAAAAAAAAACAAAGCGGGAGGACACACATTTCCTGATTTCCAAACTGACTACGAGCCTACAGTAAAAGACTTGGGTGCTGGCATAGGGATAGACCTAAAGATCAAAGGGAAGAAAAGACGCCAGAAATAAACCCTTACCTGTATGGTCAATTGGTTTTTCAAAAAGGGTGCCGAGAGATTTCAGTAGAACATTCATTTCCACAAACAGTGCTGGACAACTGAATACCCACGTACAGAACAGTGAAGTTGGACCCCCAACCTCATACCATATACAAAAGTTAAACACAAAATGGATCAAATTACCTAAATATAAGCGCTAAAACTATAAAACTCTTTAGGAGAGAACATAAATGTTATGTGTTTATGACCTTGGATTTGGCAGTAGTCCTTAGACACTCAAAATAAACAATAAAAAGACAGGGGCTTCCTTGGTGGCGCAGTGGTTGAGAGTCCGCTTGCCGATGCAGGGGACGTAGGTTCGTGCCCCAGTCCAGCAGGATCCCACATGCCGCGGAGCGGCTGGGCCCGGGAGCCATGGCCGCTGAGCCTGCGCTCCGCAACGGGAGAGGCTACAACAGTGAAAGGCCCACATACCGGAAAAAAAAAAAAAAAAAAAAACCAGGTAAATTGGACTTCAACAAAATTGAAAACCTTTGTGCGTCCAAAGATATGAACAAAAAAGTGAAAAAGACAACCCGCAGAACAGGAGGAAATATTTGAAAATCATATCTGATACACATCCTCCAAAGATTTACAAGGGGCCAACAACCCCATAAAAAGATGCTTAACATTTTTGGTCATTAGGGAAATGCAAATCAAACCCACAATGAGTTATTATTTCACACCAAATAGGATGGCCGTCATTAAAAACATAAAGACAAAAGTAACTGTTGACAAGGACATGGAAAAACTGGAACCCTCTTACCTTGCTGGTGAGAACGTAAAACAATGCAGCCACTTCGGGAAACAGTCTGTCCGAAAAAATTAAAACATAGCGTTACGGAACCAGGCTCACTCGCCCACAGCACAGCAAGCCAAACGCCCAGACGCTAAGACTTGCCGCAGACAAAGGGCTTCTTCACCAGACAGCCACGCAGGCAAACCTCAACCCCACCAGCCCCAAGGACGCCAAGGCTTGGGCTATTTATGGAATGAGCTGAGGCGTGGGGAGTGAGCGTGGAGACGTGGGGCAAGGTGATTGGCTATAAGGGAAGGGGGAGTCAATCCTCGTTCTGAGCAGGTGCAACTAAGCTACGAGCTTCTCCATGGGATGCCTCTTCTGGGAGTGGAGTATTGGGCTCTCTGAGGTCAAAAGGGCACCGATCAGATATTTGAGTGCGCGCAGCTGGAGGGTCGGGGGGTCTTGACCAGTCTTAGCCGGCTCAAGCTCAGACTGGACACAGCTGAGTCCAAGTTCCTGAAAAACAACTCTGGCAAGCAACTTGTTTAGGCTACGTGACCCTTGGAAGACAATTAAATCAAGCTTGATCAGGGAAGGCACGTTACAGTTCATTATTTCTTAAGCAAGTTACCGTTCAGTAGATCCCACTGATGACTACCCTTGCTTTCATTAGAGTCACCATATGACCCAGCAAACCCACTCTTAGCTCTACACTCAGGACATGTGAAACGTATGTGCCCATGAAAACTCGAGCGTGAGTGTTGGTAGCAGCACTACTTATAACCAGTAAAAAGTGGAAAAAGCCTCAGCAACCCCCCGACTGGCTGCTTCATTCTTTCTCTCTCTCCCTGAGGTCTCTCACCCTCCCGGGGAGCTGGGCTGGGCCCAGTGGGTCCAAGGACCACTGTCCTCACATCTTTTCTCTGTCCAGTTGAGCTTCCTGGATAAGCTCCGGAAGGCTCCGATTAAGGTGAGCCTTAACAGCAAAGCCACCATTAGCCTTTGAATGTAGCCCCCAGGCCTGCTTTAACTCGGGGACAGGCAGTCCCCTGTGGTATGGCGTGGCAGGGGCTTGGAGCCCGAGCTTCACAGCAGGAAGCCACCCGTGAGTGGAGGCAACTGTGTGTGCATCTCCTAGTGCCACCATGTGGGTTACACGAGCAAGCATGTGAAGATCTTGGCACAAACACTGATGCATTGCCTGACCTTTTCTGATAATATAAATGGTGCTTTATCAGAAATTAAATAGTGGATTTGTTCTCCTAGTGATTGGCTGTGTCCCCTTGAGTCTGCCTGTCTTCTCTACCTCTGTATCTCCAGCACCTAAAAAGTGCTTTACGTCAAGTGGGTGCTAAGTTAACATGAATGAATGAATGAATGAATAAAGGAATGAAATATTTGCTGGATAATCCATCCATCTCCCCCAACAGCGCCTTTCACATGCTTGGTGTTCAGAACATATTTGACAGAAGAACTTTATATCTGAACGTACAGATGGTGTGCTTACTCTTTCCTAAATCTGTAGTCAGGTGCCTGTTGGCTCCACCGAAATTCTTGTGGGGTTCTGAGCTGTAACGGAGGGACCCTGAGCTTCAGATATGGGGTTGTGTCCTGGATTTGCCACTTACGAATGACAAAGAACATGTTTGACCGTAGATTGTGCCCAGCCCTCGGGGAAACATTTTACACCACGGCCTGATTGCATCTCAACATCTACATTATGAGTCAGGCACTGTGATCATCCCCATTTTACAGGTAACAAAGCAAAGACTTGAGGAGGACAGCCTCTCGTGCTAAGGTGTATACTTAGTGGCAGGGCCAAGATGCAAACCCGGTTTAATCCCAGCTTCCACTCCCTTGATCATCTGAACCATGTCAAGCTGTGTGACATTAGCCACTAAACCTTCATGCCTCTCTTTCCTCATCTCTACAATAGCTAAAATACCTTCCCTGCCTGAGTTGGTTATTTTAACCAAGTAGGAAATATGTCAGAAGCTTTAAAAAGTGAAAACCTCAAAACTAATGTAAAAATTATGATTCTCTGAAACAGAACTTATCAACACCTTCTTATTCTCTAGTCCCGTGAAACTGTATTTGTTCAATGGACACATTTAGATACACTAGGCATTTACAACCTTGACACCATGTGTTTAAGGTTCAAAACAATATTTGAGAATAAGATATTCTGTATATGCCATAAAAAAAAACTGGTTTTTTCATAAAAAATAGTTGAAGACATGTGAATAGACACAGCAGTTCCTAAAGCTTCAAATTAATCATAACAAGGCCTCCCCCCCAGCCCTTTCCACTTTGTTCTCCCACTGACCTGCCCTGATCCACGGGGTCCATGGGAGGAGCCTTGGTCCACGGGAGCCCCGTGATGCTCCTGGAAAGCACAAAGCTTTGCGTTAATTGAGGTGATCTACGTTCCACTGTTAAGTTGGTTTCACTTGTGAATTCAGGAAAACAACTGGTTGACTCAATTGTTTGACCATATTCACAGCTCATTTTGTTTAGAGCAATCACACATGTGTAAACTATGTTTACTGCATTTCTGAATAGAAACCACCTGTGTACCATCAGGTTAAGTAAGCAGATAGCTTGAGCAGTTCTTTCTACTTTCTGTCCCTCTGGTTTGAGTTCCCATGTTTTGTATGTATCTGTTCATGGGGATGGTGAGTGGGACTCGGGCCCTATATTCTCTGAGGCCCAGAACTTCTTCCTCGGCACATCGGTGTGGACCCTTACTACTCTACAAATACGGAGGAAATTGACAGACTCCGGAGGGATTAGAGTGTTTAAATAAACTCGGTTCACGCCAGGCCTTCTGGCAACTAAAACATATTCCTTCTGTATCAGGGCACATACTTTTTCCCCTGCTGCTGTAGAAACCCCACAGGTCAGAGCTCACAGCTTTCTTGTTTCCTACTGTGTTCCCAGTGTTGACGCAGTGCTCGATACGCGTAGTAGGTGCTCAGCGTGTGTGTGTAATGAAACGGCACAGTTTGAAACATAGCAGAGAATAAAAAAGCAAATGACTTTCTAACTCAGTTGGCATGTTTATTTCCTGACATTTCACCAATCACTGTGCGAAACACATTGAGATGCCATAGAATCCAAGCGAGAAACTCTATGCACTTGACTCATCAGGAAACCCTGCAGGTACTTCCTCGCAGGCTTTTAATAGTTGTGACAACTGTAACCGGCATCCGAATCCCCACTCATCAGATGAGAGGCTGCATGTCAGGGGTGTGCTAGAAGCCATGTGTGGACGTGGGACAGTAACGAGAAGTGACATCCCTAGAAGGAAGGCATAAACCGTATGTAAACAAGAAAAATATGAATATTCATGCCTCTGCTTGTCCTCATCCCACTAAAGAAAACTGGGTGTGTGTGCATCCTGGGCTTTTGTTGTCTGGAAGAGGGATAGTGAGGGAAGGAGTAGAAAGAATACATGAGGGTAAGGGGATTCCAGGCTATATTCGAAAGGTGTTTGTGGTGTTCTGAGAGGGGGTGGGGAAGACAAGGCTTAAGGACATTTTCTTGGAGTCGTGAATGTACTTCTCCTTTACCATTTTGAAAATCTTTTAATTTTGACAAAATTATAGATGCACGGGAAGTTGCAGGTAATTCCTAGAGGTCCCATGTACCCTTTTTTCACTTGTTTGTTTGTTTCCATTTGTTTGCTTGAGAGATGACTCCAAAGGGTTAAACTGTCTGGCTCTTAGATTGGTGTTTTCTCCGACTGTGGTATCCTGCTGTGACAGGCCACCTAAAGGTTCTGCTTTTAATGAGTCATATAGAACTCAGACATAGTAATTCAAAACAGCACATCAGCCTAAGTATATTTAGTGGGTACAATGCCCTAAAAAAATCTAAATGGATTGAGAAGTCTACCTACTGACACACAATGACTGATATTCATAATTATGATTACAAATCACCCATGAAAAAATATTTGTGGTCTCTGTTTAAGGAGACAAAAAAGGATGAAATGAACCTATGGATTCTGTAGCCAAAAACCAGAAACAAACCAAAAGCTCACCAGTAGGGAATCGGTTAACTAAATTATAGTATATTTAGTCAATGGAAGATTATACACACAGAAAAAAATGAAGAGATCTATACAGATACATATATAATACATATATATGTATTGTCATGGGAAACATCCACAATATGATAGTCATTTTTTTCGTGCTATAAAAAGTCTTTAATAGAACCCCATCTTTGCACGTGTTCATGTGTGACTCACCAACTATCTCCACGTTGTCAAATCCAGAGGTCATTTCTTTGCCATCTTCCTTGACCTCAGAGTAGCATGTGATGCAGAAAATGTCTCATCTCCCTTCAAGTACCTCCTCCTCTTGCTTCCTGCGACACTGTATCCTCTCGGTTTTCTTCCGGATCCTTCCTTACCCATCTCCTCTTCAGCCGCTCTCTGACTAACCTCGAGAAATGGGCTGCTCTGGGGTCTGGTGTTAAATTCTATTCTTTTCTTGGGCTTTATTTTCTCCCTAGGTGATCTAATAAGGTCTTTGGGCTCTAAATGCAATCCAAATGCTGATGACTTGGGACACCTATTTCCACCCCTGACTTTTCTCCCCATCTTCTGGCTCAAGTTCAATTGTTAACCTGACAACACAGCAATCTGTGCAGCTGAAGATAGTGTTTTGACCTGCTGCCCTCCAAAATCTCTCTCCCTACTGTCAGGTGTCCCTATATATGACCTAGCTCTTGCCTGTCTTCTGGTCTTATATCTTAACCAAGTTTCCCCTCATTTACTCTGCTCTGACCAATCCTACCTCCCTTCTGGTTCTGAGATAGAACAAGTTCATCCTTAACTCAGGACTTTTGCATTTGGTAATCTCTCTTCCTTCTGGTTTTGAGTTGGCCAATCCCCTCTTGTCATTCAGATCTCAGAGGAGCACATCAGCATACCTGCAGTTGCTCTTATTCCCTGGTAACTCTCTACACCTTGTTTTATTTTATTCATAAGTCTTAAATTTTATTATCTGTCTCCCTACTGAAATAGTGTCTTCATTAGAGCAGGGAATAAGTCCATCTTATTAAAACCTGTAGCCAGAATACCTTTGAAGAGTCCTTGGCACAGAATAGGTGCTCAATTACTATATCAGTGTGTATAGAAATAAAGTTTGGAAGGATATATACCAAAAAGTTAACAGTTGTTACCTCTGGGTGGGCAGTCGTTGAGGAGGTAAATTACGAATTGACTTTCTATCAAGATAGGTTTCAGTTAGTCTTAAATTATTTGAAATGAAGTTGTATTCCTTTAACAATTAGAAAAATTAGTAAACATATTTTCAATTAGAATAAAATGGTTAATAAAATTTTGATGTTTTAAGATAAACTATGTTTAATTGGAAGATGCATTTACGTGGGATACTTTCTTGAGGATGTTAGGTAAGTAACATGTTACTATATATAGTAAAATACCTATGATTTTGTAAACGCGCTGAAACATGAAGCAGCAGAAACATTTCACCCAGTTCTCTTTCCTTTGAACTTGACTGCTGTATTTCTCATGAATCATTTAAATTGATTTCTTCTTAAATGTAACAAGATCAAATCATTAGCTTAATGATAACTTATGCTTAGTTTTCTTTAAGTTATTATATTTTACCTCTTATATATTTACCTCTTATTGGGTATGTTCCTCCTGAACAGGTTTACTGGTTCTTTTTATAAGCGTACTAAATTTGTAATACTAGCCGTCATTCCCAGGTCTGAATGTTAAGTCAACATATGTTTGAGAGACCTTCACCTTATCAAGTATTGCAGGTTTCTGATTGTTTTGGAACCTCTTCTGATACCCGTGGACTTAGTTCAAGGCCAGTTGTTTTTTTTTTCCTAATAGGATGGTTAATTGTTTGCTTTGATCCCTCAAGTGAAGCATCTTACCGTATATAAAAGTCTAGCTGGAGTCTGTGTTGTTACACCCTTACCTTTCTCATCACAGACTCTCCTCCTCAGAGGTTTTGCATTAGATTTGCAAAATGATGAGTGTCTCTTTGATCTGGGGGGTTGTTATAGCGGTGTGCTGTTGTTGGTGGCTTCTCCTTGGAACGAGGAGAAGGTAAGGAAAGCTTTACTTTTAAACTGCATTTTTGTTCATTCATTTAATGTTCTTTTGCCTTCACTGTTATACCATAAAGTTGGTTTTCTGTACTTACATACGCTAGCATTTTCTTCCTTAATTTTTTTAAAGTAAAAACTTTTAATTTAAAATTTTGAAAGTATCTTTTTTATTATATCTCACAAAAGATAGAACGGCAAAGTTTCCTTTTTAGTATTGACATATACTAGTGGTAATGTAAAAATGGACAAACTTGTTAACCATCACTGACAGAAATTTTATGAGATCTCTGTGTGTGTGTTTATGGGTGCATCTAAAGAGAAAGTCTGGATTAGTAAGGATAGAAGTGGTAAGTGGATCTGCAATTCCTGTCTTGTGGATTAAATAGATGCTCTGACTCAACGTTCTTCTTTCAGCTAGTTCTTGTGCACTGTATACACTCAGTCTAAGCTGGGAAAGTGTATAGAGCCTGCATTGATCATTCAATTACTATTTTCTTATTAGTGATCATCAACCATGGCGAACTGGGAAACTGTTAAATGTATGAGACACCCCTTTTATTTGTATGTATCATTTATAATCGGTTCAAGAAATACAAACAGAATCAGATACAGAGCCATGGTTTATTTAACTTCTGATTTCCTCAAAGAGTATCGGGGGGGGGGGTATGTAAATATTCTCTGCTTTGTCAATCCCCCAAAGACAGAATTACCCACAGCATATCTTCAGCCATGTAGATTGCTGTGTTGTCTACCTTTTACAGGTTTTTTAGTTTGTTTGTTTTTGCCCTTTATGGTATTTTAATATTAACTACCAGGACTGGTCGTTTCTAGTTTTAATGAAACCACTTATCTGCAAACTATGAAAATAAAAAGAATTATTTTATGCTATGTTATTCTACCAAGAGGGATAGTGGTTTATGTTGGAAGATAAATGTTTATATTCTCAAATAAAAACATGGAAGATAGCATCAAAGAGCACTGAATTATAATCAATAACCATGTCAATACTTACCTTACTCAATTTCACTTTATAATGTGCTAATTTCTCAAAGATTCCCCTCTGCAACTATCATTACAGAATAATAATATATTTAAACTATGAAGATTTTGAAAACTTCAATTCTGCAATCCTTTTTGTCATTCAGGATTCTATATCTTTAGAGAAAACAATCAGATGAAACATTTTGAGATACTTAGGCAAACGACGCTTAGAAAAAATATAAACACTAGAATGTAGTTTCATCTCTACACTGATAGGGAAAATCTTGTTGGCCTGGTTGATCCTTTTATCCTTATCACTGGGAAGAGTGAGGATCACATATTAGACATTCAGTGTTTGCCGAATGCATGGATGGATGGATGGATGGATTTAGCTATCATTTTCACCAACATATCATGTTACTAGGTTAATAACTCATTATTTTAGTAAAGGAGCAGGGCCCCACCAACCAAAAAAGTATCAATAAACTATAGTGTTTTGAGGTTTGAAGTCAGCGGTAAAAAATTTAATGTAAATAAATATAAATAAATATAAACAAATATAAATAAATATAAATAAATATAAATATAAATAAATATAAATAAATAAAGAACAATGTGCAATTTTCCATCTTACCATCTCTTTGTGTCTTGCAGGCAAATGGGTGAACCACCTCTGGAGAATGGGTTGATTCCATATCTGGGCTGTGCTCTGCAGTTTGGTGCCAATCCTCTTGAGTTCCTCAGAGCAAATCAAAGGAAACATGGTCATGTTTTCACCTGCAAACTAATGGGGAACTATGTCCACTTCATCACCAATCCCTTGTTATACCATAAAGTGCTGTATCATGGAAAATACTTTGATTGGAAAAAATTTCACTTCGCTGCTTCTGCAAAGGTAACCAGGTTTGCATTTATATAGCATTAGGCTTTTTTATTTTCTACCTTTTTCTATGTCAATCTATTTAATCGTTTTGACACACTCAGATGTAAAGCCGGAGATGCTGAAGAGAGTTACCCTTACATGGAGATTCTTAGAAACACAATAAACCAAATTAGACATAATCTCTTGGTATTAATCATTTAAAAAGTCAAAATCGGTATAGCTTTGTCATTTCTTAATCAGCTCATGAGGGTGAAATAAAAATTAAATGTTTTACTGAACCGGATGGCATGGTATGAATAAGACAGGTACAAACTCACTCATGTCAACAATTTCTACACAAGACCCAGAGTATAAGTTGGAAACTTAACGTTCAACAATTGTTTTACCACACTCATGCCACACAATTGTTTAATTTTGTTAAGGAATTGACTAGATATTTTGGCATCACCTAGATGAGATCTAAGAGGCTCTTTTATAGGAAAAAATTAATCAATATTGAGCCTCTGCAAAGAAATATTAGAACTGGTCTCCGCTACTAAGTAGCTTAAAGTCTGGTTAAGATACATCTACAAAGAATATAAAAGAGAACTAATGATTAAAACATTCTTGATTAGTACCAAATTAATGTGAAAATAAATGCAGAAGCATAAGAAAAATAAGAAATAGAAGACCAGAGTGATTGTGAGGGAAGTGTCACTGATAATCTGGGACTCACACTTGGCCTTGAAAGAGGGCATGATTTGGCCGCTTGTAAAATGCTATGAAATTGCACGTGGGAAGGCCGGTTTTCCTTTTTTTTGTTTTAACAAATAGAGAATCATGAAAGCATCTAATCTGTGTTTCAGTCATTTACTAGTCCTAGGTCAGGTTTAATTTCTTTTTTCACACATTTCATTTATGGTCAGGCATTTGGACACAGACGTATTGACCCCAGTGATGGAAATACCACCGACAACATAAGTAAAACTATCATCAAGACTCTGCAGGGCGATGCCTTGAATTCCCTCACAGAAGCCATGATGGAAAACCTCCAACTTGTCCTGAGACCCCAGGTGGTTCCCAAGCCCAAGACGCCCACCTGGATGTCAGAGGGGATGTATGCCTTTTGCTATCGAGTGATGTTTGAAGCTGGGTATTTCACGCTCTTTGGCAAAGATCTCTCAGGGCAAGATGCACAAAAAGCACTCATTCTAAATCACCTGGACCACTTCAAGCAATTTGACAAAATCTTTCCAGCCCTGGTAGCAGGCTTCCCCATTCACGTGTTCAAGACGGGCCACTACGCCCGGGAGAAACTGGCGGAGGGCTTGCGGCTCCAGAAACTCAGAAAGAGAGACCACATCTCGGAACTGGTCAGGTTTCTGAATGACACGCTCTCTACCTTGGACGACACGGAGAAAGCCAAGTCGTTCCTCGCTGTCCTCTGGGCCTCGCAAGCAAACACCATTCCAGCGACTTTCTGGAGCTTATTTCAAATGATTAGGTAATTAGCAAATTATCCATTTCTTCATTTTAGGTGAAAGCAGAAATTCAACCATTTTAACTAAAAAAAAAAAAAAAAGACGTGGTACCTTCTCATACTGTCGATCAAGAATGTGGTATTTACCCTTGTAAAAGTTTAACGTGTATCAGCTCATCCAACCCTCCTAAAACAGCTGTGACTGGTAAACACATCTTGTAGAAGAAGAGACCTTTCCAGGGAAAGGAACGTGCTGGTACAGGGTCAATGTAGGCTGTCTGCACCAGAGCCCTTTCTCTTAACTCCAAGCTGTTCTTCATGACACCTCTTAAAGTCCATGAATTTGGTCTTTATAATCGTAAAAATATCCTTATGTGATTGCTGACGTATTGTCAGTGAAAAGAACAGTGCCTATGTCTTACTCATCTGTGCATTAACTGTTTTCTCACTGTCAGTGATTGCTGTCATACTATTCGACCAACTCTGATAGCTACGAATAAGAATCATAATATATTATTATTTAGCTAGATGGGATTTAGCTAGAGTTTGCCTTTTAAAACTGTATATTAAAAAAAACCCTGTCTGTAACATATATTTTGCATAACGTGATGTCTTCCCAGAGTGATAGTCTTTTGGGAATTTGACATTCAAATGGTTTATTGAATTATTCCAGTTCAGTTGGATGTTGAGTGTCACATAGACACAAAATTGTGTCACATAGACACAAAATTATTATTCCATAGGATTGGGAATGCCAAAGTTCCATTGAAGGCTGATAATTTTATGTCTTTAATATAAAAAAAATTTTAAACGATTTCAGATACAAAAAACCATTACTAATCTTTCTCAAAGTTTAAATGCCTTCCAAAGTTTTTACTTGAGAAAACTCTTTCTGGAAATAAATTCACATATTTACAGTGAGGTTACAACATCAGTTTTCTATCCTACAGGTAAGAGTAGACATTTCACGATAAGCACGCAAAGATTTACCGGTCAAGCGTTTCTGAGACTCAGTTTACTGTGATCATGTTATATGGCTACATTACCAAGGCACTGACGATCCGGTAAACGTCAATGCACTAAAGTGAAGTAGCATTCATTTCACCAGTCAAGTGTTAGAACAATAAATTATTATATAAATGGAAAAGGTGTTCTACATGGAATCACATGCATGTTAAGAGTAAATTTAAATTTCCTTTGGCATTTTAGCCAGTACTTTAGAATTGTTATCTTGGATGCAATTTTCTCTCAATTGCCATGCATATGACTAATTTAACCATTTAATCCTTATTAGAAACATTTATTTATAAAAGTCTGGTCAAAGTTTTACTTCTATGTAGCAGGACCCTTTTATTTTTTATAAATTTATTTATTTTATTTATTTATTTTTGGCTGCATTGGGTCTTCGTTGCTGCGCGCAGGCTTTCTCTAGTTGCGGCGAGCGGGGGGCTACTCTTCGTTGCGGTGCACGGCTTCTCATTGCGGTGGCTTCTCTTGCTGCGGAGCACGGGCTCTAGGCACACAGGCTTCAGTAGTTGCAGCATGAGGGCTCAGTAGTTGTGGCTCGCAGGTTTAGTTGCTCCACGGCATGTGGGATATTCCCGGACCAGGGCTCGAACAGGTGTCCCCTGCATTGGCCAGTGGATTCTCAACCACTGCGCCACAAGGGAAGCCCACGGGACACTTTTAAGGCAACAGTTCTTGCTAACATCCAAGGACTTAAAACACAGCTATAAAATACAGTAAAAAATAAATGGAAATGTCCCTTTCCCACCTTCTTTGTATCTTGACCACCTGGTTAAAAGAAGGGGAAACGCCTATTTGTTTGCAGACCTTTTGGTAGAGAAAAAACTGTTCTGTACATCTTTTCTTTTCTCTTAACCTTTCATAGGAACCCGGAGGCAATGAAAGCGGCCACTGAAGAAGTGAATAAAATGCTAGAGAACGCTGGTCAAAAAATTAGCTTTGAAGACAATCCAATTTATTTGAACCGGATACAACTGGATGACATGCCCGTGCTAGGTGTGTTTGCTGTGTTGTTACATGTCATCTACTGCATCCTCCTAACAGGAATTGTCAGTACACATCACGCACTTACTTGTTGCATACTTACTTACTTGTTCGGAAAAACCCGAACTTTTTTGGCCAACTCAATATTTGTGTATAACAAGTGAGGAAATGGGCACTGAGAGGTTAAGTCACTGCCTGGGATTGGATGGTGGAGCCAGTGGCAGCAATAACGTGGAGCTCTTGACTCTGCGCTTTCAACCTCCGCTCTGTGCTGCCCTGCTCTGCCTCATTTGTTACTGCTCTTACCAGCAATCTTATAGTTAATGGGCTACTCGTTTTCATGAAATGAAAGGGGAAAAAGTACCATCATGAAACCACAATTAGCTGCATGGGTTGGGTGGTGGGGTGGAAGGTTATTTCATTGAAAAAATGTTTGCTTCTCTGGATTTTATAGAAATACAAAAGTACCATATTTTTAGAGTAAGAAAGAGTTTTCTCTTTGTTTTTGTTATGTTTCTCTAGAGGAAATAAACCAATGTATGCTTTCAGGGGCAGTGTGTCTTAGCGGAAGGGACGAGAAGGAGCACAAGCTCCACGTGGGACTCTGCCCTGCCGTAGAAACCACGGACATGTCATTTCACTTTTGGGGGTCTTATTTTCTCACTTGTGAAATAAATTACTAACGTGCTATGATTTTATGCACAGTCATGTGAGGAGCACTTAAAGCGTGACAATTAAAAGGACAGAGACTGGAAGGTCAGGCGAGACTTTCTCATCATATATTTCAGCTATCCGCAGCATGTTCTTTGTACCCCTCTATGTCCTTACCAGAATGCAGGGCATACTCACACAACATCAGATAGTGTAATGATAAAAATGGGTTCTTGTAAACACCGAAGTGAAGCTGCATTAAACATCTGGAAAATTATTTCTATGTAAAAGTGTTAGTATGTTAAATCTCAAAAGTGATAAACTTTGAATAATTCACATGAAAGTGATTTACTGATTTTTTTCCAATTGTATTAGATGTCTAGTGTCTTGTAGAAATAAGATTATTTTTCCATAAAATTATGAAAGTCTAGTTCCCATTGATGACCAAGAAAATCATATCTTTACCAAAAGATTATTAACTCAGACTGTCAGATTAAAAATACATTCAGACACCACTGAATCATTGATCACAGCACAGAAAAAGTTTGAGAAATTTTTATCTGGCCAGCTTCCCACAGTCTCTTTAGATTTGTGTTATAGGCTGCTAGAAGTATTTCAGACTCTACATTACATGGCCTTTAAAAATACTTTGTTCTTCCTTCTCCCTTCCCTCTCCTCCTTTCTTCCTTTTAAAATCTTTAGACAGTATCATCAAGGAGTCTCTGAGGCTTTCCAGTGCTTCGCTGAACATCCGGACTGCTAAGGAGGATTTCACTTTGCACCTCCAGGACAGTTCCTATAATATCCGCAAAGATGACATCATAGCTCTTTATCCGCAGTTAATGCATTTAGACCCAGAAATCTACCCGGACCCTTTGGTAAGTGACTGTTCATCAAAGTTCCGAATCCAGAAAAAAAAATTTTTTTTTTCAGTATCCAGGTGATGTCTACCCAGATTGAAATAAAGAAGAAATTTACCATTGCAGAATTCATTTGATCATTGAAACCACAGGGACTGTCTCTTTTATTAATGTCAAATATTTATCTAATTTGGAGAATTTGGATGACAGCTTGAAATTTTAATTTTTATCCCTGGTATTGGTCATCACATAATCTCTACTAGATTATGTCTGCAGTTGTGATAATAAAGCTGCTGCCTTTCTTCTTCTTTAAAAAGTGGCTGCTCCCGGGCTTCCCTGGTGGCGCAGTGGTTGAGAGTCCGCCTGCCGATGCAGGGGACGCGGGTTCGTGCCCCGGTCCGGGAAGATCCCACATGCCGTGGAGCGGCGGAGCACGTGAGCCATGGCCGCTGAGCCTGCGCGTCCGGAGCCTGTGCTTCGCAACGGGAGAGGCCACAACAGTGAGAGGCCCGCGTACCGCAAAAAAAAATAAATAAATAAATAAAATAAAATAAAAAGCGCCTGCTCCCAAATCCAGGGAATTAGGGGCTAATATACTGACTCCTCTAAGCTCCTGATTTGAATCCTTCTTTCTAATTCTGCCTAACAGAGAGAGGAGCTAGTTGCCCAGGCGGGATAGGAGGTATAAAGGTTTCCCTTTCCCACCAGTTCTCCTTAAGTTCCCGTTTCTTATTACTTTCTGATTCGAGGTGGGGTATTTGCTAAATTACTCACAGATTGGATTAAAAAAGAAAATTACTCTTTGGAACTTCCAGGTTAAGAAAAAGATAAATTCCTTTTAAACTAGCTTATACATTTGTTTTCTTTGTATCTTTATTGCAGACATTTAAATATGATCGCTATCTTGATGAAAATGGAAAGACAAGGAGCACCTTCTATAGTAATGGACTCAAGTTAAAGTACTACTACATGCCCTTTGGGTCAGGAGCAACTATATGTCCTGGAAGATTATTTGCTGTCCAGGAAATTAAGCAATTTTTGATTCTGATGCTTTCCTATTTTGAACTGGAGTTTGTGGAGAGCTGTGTTCAATGTCCCCCTTTGGACCAGTCCCGTGCAGGCCTGGGTGTTTTACCACCATTAAATGATATTGAGTTTAGATATAAATTCAAACATCTGTGAACATATGCTTGGAAAAGAGGACCCCGGATGCTGTTACAAGACTGCAGAGCACCATGATTTACCAGTCCCTTTGGACAGACTTGTTTAGTGGTGGTAGAACGGATGCAGCAGGTCCAGTTCTGTTCACCGGTGCTTGCTTGTGAATCTTAACATCTTGTTGATGGTTTGCAGAAGCTATTTCAGACCCTGCAAGTGAAAAAAAAACTAGTTCCTAGAAGCACAATTATTTGTTTTCATTTCAGTAAGTCAGTGAATGTTCATATAGCCACGGACTGAACTTCATTATTTTCAGAGGAAAGTCTTTTTTTTTTTTTTCCAGAATGAAGATATTCCAATTGGCAAAATTTCTTTTTTTTCCTAAGGAAACTGCTTTATTTTTATAAAAGCCACCCAACAGTTATGCAAAACGTACACATTCACGTTTTAGTGAAACTGCATGACTTTTTGACCAGATATGGGGCCCTACGGGTGTAGATGTATATTATAAAGGATATTTTAAAGGATTATATCATGCCTTCTAATAAAAAGAAAATGTTTTCAGCTTTCCTTATATCTAGTATTCATGGTTTATAAAATGATGATCTCGGTGTCCTGAGACCATTAAAGATGGTTTTAATATATTCTCTTTAGGTTTTAATTTATTTTTGCTGGAAACTCTAATGTCTGTGTCAGGTTTCAATGATCTTGTCTATCATTAGATTTCATATTAATTGGAAGTTTTTTCATAAAAGTCAGTTTTTTTCTGATATTACTAAATATGCACCTATGAAAAGAATAATTTCTTTTAAAATATTTTAAGTGCCGGAGTTATCAGCTATAATATTTTTATTGATAGTTCTCTGTATTTATATGTAAATTATATTTAACTTTTTCCTTGTACTACAAATACTAAGAACATATTATAACATTTGATAATATTGAAATGATTCATCTTTCAGAAATAAAAGTGTGAATTTGTATGTTTTAAATTTTTAAATATTCCGAATGTTTAAAGCATTTACCTACTGATAAGATGCAACAATTTTGTTCATTATTCATTTCTTAGAAAAAGCAAAATAATTATTCACTCAAAAATCTCCTGCACACTTCATAAAATTCATTAAAGATTTTAAAATCTTGTTATTTATTAAATTTATTAATAATTAAATTTATTAATAATATTATCATGGAATTATCTCCTACATAGGTTATTTTTCATACAAAGAAAACTAAACTTATTTAGTTGTGGCTCAAGATGAACAAAATTCTTTTACAGAAAATTTGTTTTAAGCTAAATTTCTAACATGGTTTCCTTTCCTAATATATTTTATATAGGCACCTCTTGGAGATATTGCAGGTTTGGTTCCAGATCTCCCCAATAAAACAAGTCACATGAATTTTTTGTTTTCCCAGTGCGTATAAAAGTTATGTTTTTACACTATATTTTAGTCTATTAAGTGTGCAATAGCATTATATCTAAAAAAAATGTACATACCTTAATTAAAAAATACTTTATTGCTAAAAAGTTCTAATCATCATCTGATGGTTTCAACTTCTTTGAAAATTGGAGTCAGTCCTCTCAAATCCTGCCACTGCTATATCAACTAAGTGTATGTATTCTAAATTCTTTGTTGTCACTTCAATAACCTTCACAGTATCTTCGCCAGGAGTAGATTCCATCCCAAGATACCACTTTCTTTGCTCATCCATAAAAAGAACTCATCATCCTAACAGAAGAGGGTCAGCCTGTCCTTCGAAGCTTTGAAGCCAGGCATTGACTTCTCCTCTCCAGCTATGAAAGGGTAGATGGCACCTTCTTCCAATATAGGGCTGTTTCTTCTACATTGAAAATCTGTTGTTTAGTGCAGCCACCATCATGAATATCTCAGCTAGATCTTCTGGATAACTTGCTGCAGCTTCTGCATCAGCACTTGCTGCTTCACTTTGCACTTTGATGTTATGAAGACGGCTTCTTCCCTTAAACGTCATGAACCAACCTCTGCTGGCTCCAAACTTCTTGTGCAGCTTCCTTACCTCTCTCAACCTTCATAGTATTGAAGAGGGCCTTGCTCTGGATTAGGCTTTATCTTAAGGGAATGTTGTGGCTGATTTGATCTTCTGTCCAGACCCCTGAGACTTTCTCCATATCAGCAATAAGGCTGTTTCACTCTCTTATTGCTCCTGTGTTCACGGGAGCAGCATTTTATTTATTTATTTATTTATTTTTGGCTGCGTGGGGTCTTCATTGCTGCACGTGGGCTAGTTGTGGCTTGCGGGCTCTAGAGCACAGGTCCCGTAGTTGTGGCACATGGGCTTAGATGCTCCGCAGCATGTGGGATCTTCCCGGACCAGGGCTCAAACCCGTGTCACCTGCATTAGCAGGAGAATTCTTAACCACTGGGCCACCAGGGAAGTCCGAGGGAGTAGCACTTTTAATTTCCTTTAAGAACTTTTCCTTTGCATTTACATCTTGGCTAACTGGTGCCAGAGGCCTGGCTTCCAGCGTATCTCAACTTGGACATGCCTTCCTCACTGAGCTTCATCATTTCTAGCTTTTGATTTAAAATGAGAGACGTGGGACTCCTCCTTTTACTTGAACACTTAGAGGCCATTGTAGGGTTACTAACTGGCCTAATTTCAATACTGTTGTGTCTCGAGAATAGGGAGGCCCGAGGACAGGGAGAGAGGAGAACAGCCTGTAGGTAGAGCAGTCAGAACACACACGACATTTACTAACTTTGCTGTCTTATATGGACATGGGTCATGATGCTCTAAAACAATTACAATAGCAACATCCAAGATCACAGATCGACCATAGCAAATATAATAATAACGAAAAAGTTTGAAAAGTGCAAGAATTACCAAAATGTGACACAGAGACACAAAATGAGAAAATGCCGTTGGAAAAATGGCGCCGATACACTTGTTCGATGCAGGGTTGATACAAACCTTCAATCTGTAAAAAAAAATGCACCATCTGTGAAGCAGAGTAAAGGGAAGTGCCTGTCACTTGCTGAATGCGTCCACACATCTTTCCACATCTTTATTCTTGTACAGCAGGGGTTACTAGTCCATAGCACTGTGGGCCAAAGGTGTCCTGTTTTTGAATAGATTGAAAGCTAAGAGTGGTTTTTACATTTATTATTGGTTGGAAAAGAATCAAGAGAAGAATAATCTTTCATGACATATAGAAATCACACGAAGCTCGGATTTCCATGTCTGTAAGTGAAGTTTTCTTGAGACACAGCATATGCCCCTTTATTTGAGCTCTTGTCCCTGGATGCTCTTACCATGCAGTTGCAGAGCTGAGTAGTTGTAACAAAGACCACGCGGTTGCAGAGCCAACAATATTTACTATCTGGGCCTTTACAGAAAATGTTTGCCAACTCCAGTTGTAGAGCAATCCCACAGGCTAGTTTGTTCTACAATTTTATTAACTTTAAAAAAATGCACTAGTATATGAGATTTTTTTTCACTTTAAAAAAGAAAACATGTGAGGGGACTACATCAAAACAAAACCCAGATATAATTTTTTTTGTAAACAACCTTAATTTAGAACTTTCTTGAAGGCTAAATCATCCCATTTAGCCAAGATCTTTATTTGAAACAGGGGCCTAAAATTAAAGAAAAAAATTATAGTTACCAGTTGTAAGGTCAAATAAGCCTAGGAGAGACCTTCCAGATGGTAGAGGAGTGAGACATGGAGATCACCTTCCTCCCCACAAATACATCAGAAATACATCTACACGTGGAACAACTCCTACAGAACACCTACTGAACGCTGGCAGAAGACCTCAGACCTCCCGAAAGGCAAGAAACTCCCCACGTACCTGGGTAGGGCAAAAGAAAAAAACAGAGACAGAAGGATAGGGACGGCACCTGCACCAGTGGGAGGGAGCCATAAAGGAGGAAAGGTTTCCACACACACTAGGAAGCCCCTTCACAGGCGGAGACTGCGGGTGGCGGAGGGGGAAGCTTCGGAGCCGCGGAGGAGAGCACAGGAACAGGGGTGCGGGGGGCAAAGCGGTGAGATTCCCGCACAGAGGATGGGTGCCGACCGGCACTCACCAGCCCCAGAGGCTTGTCTGCTCACTTACCGGGGTGGGCGGGGCTGGGAGCTGAGGCTCGGGCTTCCGTCAGAGCGCAGGGAGAGGACTGGGGTTTGCGGCGTGAACACAGCCTGCAGGGGGTTAGTGCGCCACGGCTAAACGGGAGGGAGCCCGGGAAAAATCTGGAGCTGCCGAAGAGGCAAGAGACAATTGTTGCGGGGTGTGCGAGGAGAGGGGATTCAGAGCACCGCCCAAACAAGTTCCAGAGGCGGGCGCGAGCCACGGCGATCAGCGCGGACCCCAGAGACGGGCATGAGATGCTAAGGCTGCTGCTGCCGCCACCAAAAAGCCTGTGTGCGAGCACAGGTCACTCTGCACACCCCCCTTCCGGGGAGCCTGTGCAGCCCGCCACTGCCAGGGTCCCGGGATCCAGGGACAGCTTCCCCGGAGAATGCACGGCGTGCCGCAGGCTGGTGCAACGTCACGCCGGTCTCTGCCGCCGCAGGCTCGCCCCGCACTCCGTGCCCCTCCCTCCCCCCGGCCTGAGTGAGCCAGAGCCCCCGAATCACCGGCTCCTTTACCCCCGTCCTGTCAGAGCGAAGAACAGACACCTTCCGGCGACCTACATGCAGAGGTGGGGCCAAATCCAAAACTGAACCCCGGGAGCTGTGCGAACAAAGAAGAGAAAGGGAAATCTCTCCCAGCAGCCTCAGGAGCAGCGGATTAAATCTCCACAATCAACTTGATGTACCTGCATATGTGGAATACCTGAATAGACAACGAATCATCCCAAACTGAGGCAGTGGACTTTGGGAGCAACTGTAGACTTGGGGTTTGCTTTCTGCATCTAATGTGTTTCTGGTTTTATGTTTATCTTAGCTTAGTATTTAGAGTTTATTATCATTGGTAGATTTGTTTATTGATTTGGTTGCTCTCTTCCTTTTTTTAAAAATATATAGATATATTTTTTTTCCTTTTTCTCTATTTGTGAGTGTGTATGTGTATGCTTCTGTGTGTGATTTCTTCTGTGTAGCTTTGCTTTTACCATTTGTCCTATGGTTCTGTCTGTCCTTTTTTAGTATAGTTTTTAAACGCTTGTTATCATTGGTGGATTTATTTTGTGGTTTGGCTGCTTTCTTCTTTCTTTTTTTAACATCTTTATTGGAGTATAATTGCTTTACAATGTTGTGTTAGTTTCTGCTTTATAACAAAGTGAATCAGCTATACATATACATATATCCCCATATCCCCGCCCTCTTGTGTCTCCCTCCCACCCTCCCTAGCCCACCCCTCTAGGTGGTCACAAAGCACTGAGTTGATCTCCCTGTGCTATGCGGCTGCTTCCCACTAGCTATCTATTTTACATTTGATAGTGTATATATGTCCATGCCACTCTCTCACTTCGTCCCAGCTTACCCTTCCCCCTCCCCATGTTCTCAAGTCCATTCTCTACATCTGCATCTTCATTCCTATCTTGCCCCTAGGTTTTTCAGAAGATTTTTTTTTGACTTTTTAATTTTTTAACTTTTTAATAATTTTTAACTTTAAATTTATTTTATTTTATTTTTTCTTTCTTTCTTTTTTTCTCCCTTTTCTTCTGAGCTGTGTGGCTGACAGCGTCTTGGTGCTTCAGCCGGGTTTCAGGCCTGTGCCTCTGAGGTGGGAGAGCTGAGATCAGGACATTGGTCCACCAGAGACCTCCCAGCTCCATGTAATATCAAATGGTAGTAGCTCTCCCAGAGATCTCCATCTCAACACTAAGACCCAACTCCACTCAATAAGCAGCAGGTTGAAGTGCTGGACACCCTATGCCAAACAACTAGCAAGACAGGAACACAACACCACCCATCAGCAGAGAGGCTGCCTAAAATCATAATAAGGTCACAGACACCCGAAGACACACCACCAGACATGGTGCTGACTACCAGAAAGACAAGATCCAGCCTCATCCACCAGAACACAGGCACCAGTCCCCTCCACCAGAAAGCCTACACAACCCACTGAACTAACCTTAACCACTGGGGGCAGACACCAAAAACAACGGGAACTACGAACCTGCAGTCTGTGAAAAGGAGACCCCAAACACAGTAAGTGTAGAAAAATGAGAAGACACAGAAACACACAGCAGATGAAGGAGCAGTGTAAAATGCCACCAGACCAAACAAATGAAGAAGACATAGGCAGTCTATCTGAAAAAGAATTCAGGGTATGATAGTAAAGATGATCCAAAATCTTGGAAAAAGAATGGAGAAAATATAAGAAATGTTTAACAAGGACCTAGAAGAACTAAAGAGCAAACAAACAATGATGAACAACACAATAAATGAAATTAAAAATTCTCTAGAAGGAATCAATAGCAGAATAACTGAGGCAGAAGAACAGATAAGTGACCTGGAAGATAAAATAGTGGAAATAACTACCACAGAGCAGAATAAAGAAAAAGAATGAAAAGAATTGAAGACAGTCTTAGAGACCTCTGGGACAACATTAAATGTACCAACATCAAATTATAGGGGTCCCAGAAGAAGAAGAGAAAAAGAAAGGGACTGGGAAAATATTTGAAGAGATTATAGTTGAAAACTTCCCTAATATGGGAAAGGAAATAGTCAATAAAATCCAGGAAGTACATAGAGTTCCATACAGGATAAATCCAAGGAGAAACATGCTAAGACACATATTAATTAAACTATCAAAAATTAAATACAAAGAAAAAATATTAAAAGCCGCAAGAGAAAAGCAACAAATAACACACAAGGGAAATCCCATAAAGTTAACAGCTGATCTTTCAGCAGAAACGCTGCAAGCCAGAAGAGAGTGGCAGGACATATTTAAAGTGATGAAAGGGAAAAATCTACAACAAAGATTACTCTACCCAGCAAGGATCTCATTCAGATTTGATGGGGAAATTAAAAGCTTTACAGACAAGCAAAAGCTAAGAGAATTCAGCACCACCAAACCAGCTTTACAACAAATGCTAAAGGAACTTCTCTAGGCAGGAAGCACAAGAGAAGGAGAAGACCTACAATAACAAACCCCAAACAATTACAAAAATGGTAATAGGAACATACATATAGATAATTACCTTACATGTAAATGGATTAAAAGCTCCAACCAAAAGACATAGACTGGCTGAATGTACACAAAAACAAGACCCATATATATGCTGTCTACAAGAGACCCACTTCAGACTTAGGGACACATCCAGACTGAAAGTGAGGGGATGGAAAAAGATATTCCATGTAAAAGGAAATCAAAGAAAGCTGGAGTAGCAATTCTCATATCAGACCAAATAGACTTTAACTAAAGACTATTACAAAAGACAAAGAAGGACACTACATAATGATCAAGGGGTCAATCCAAGATGAAGATATAACAATTGTAAATATTTATGCACCCAACATAGGAGCACCTCAATACATAAGGTAAATGCTAACAGCCATAAAAGAGGAAATTGACAGAAACACAATCATAGTAGGGGACTTTAACACCCCACTTTCACCAATGGACAGATCATCAAAGATGAAAATAAATAAGGAAACACAAGCCTTAAATGATACATTAAACAAGATGGACTTAATTGATATTTATAGGATATTGCATCCAAAAACAACAGAATACACATTTTTCCCAAGTGCTCATGGAACATTCTCCAGGATAGATCACATCTTGGGTTACAAATCAAGCCTTGGTAAATTTAAGAAAACTGAAATCATATCAAGTATCTTTTCTGACCACAATGCTATGAGACTAGATATCATTTACAGGAAAAAATCTGTAAAAAATACAAACACATGGAGGGTAAACAATTCACTACTGAATAACCAAGAGATCACTGAAGAAATCAAAGAGGAAATCAAAAAATACCTAGAAACAAGTGAAAATGAAAACACAAAGACCCAAAACCTATGGGATGCAGCAAAAGCAGTTCTAAGAGGGAAGTTTATAGCAATACAATCCTACCTCAAGAAACAAGAAACATGTCAAATAAACAACTTAACCTTATGTCTAAAGCTATTAGAGAAAGAAGAACAAAAAAACCCCAAAGTTAGCAGAAGGAAAGAAATCATAAAGATCAGAAATAAATGAAAAAGAAATGAAAGAAACAATAGCAACGATCAATATAACTAAAAGCTGGTTCTTTGAGAAGATAAACAAAATTGATAAACCATTAGCCATACTCATCAAGAAAAAAAGGGAGAAGACTCAAATCATCAGAATTAGAAATGAAAAGGAGAAGTAACAAATGACACTGCAGAAGTACAAAGGATCATGAGAGATTACTACAAGCAACTATATGCCAATAAAATAGACAACCTGGATGAAATGGACAAATTCTTAGAAAAGCACAACCTTCCGAGACTGAACCAGGAAGAAATAGAAAATATAAACAGACAAATCACAAGCACTGAAATTGAAACTGTGATTAAAAATCTTCCAACAAACAAAAGACCAGGACCAGATGGCTTCACAGGCAAATTCTATCAAACATTTAGACAAAAGCTAACACTATCCTTCTCAAACTCTTCCAAAATATAGCAGAGGGAGGAACACTCCCAAACTCATTCTATGAGGCCACTATCACCCTGATACCAAAACCAGACAAAGATGTCACAAACAGAGAAAACTACAGGCCAATATCACTGATGAACACAGATGCAAAAATCTTCAACAAAATACTAGAAAACACAATCCAAGAGCACATTAAAAGAATCAGACATCATGGTCAAGTGGGGTTTATCCCAGGAATGCAAGGATTCATCAATATACACAAATCAATCAATGTGATAAACCATATTAACAAATTGAAGGATAAAAACCATATCATCTCAATAGATGCAGAAAAAGCTTTTGACAAAATTCAACACCCACCCATGATAAAAACTCTCCAGAAAGTAGGCATAGAGAGAACTTACCTCAACATAATAAAGGCCATATATGACAAACCCACAGCCAACATCATTCTCAGTGGTGAAAAACTGAAACCATTTCCTCTAAGATCAGGAACAGGACAAGGTTGCCCACTCTCACCACTATTATTCAACATAGTTTTGCAAGTTTTAGCCATAGAAATAAGAGAAGAAAAAGAAATAAAAGGAATCCAAATTGGAAAAGAAGAAGTAAAGTTGTCACTGTTTGCAGACGACATGATACTATACATAGAGAATCTGAAAGATGCTACCAGAAAACTACTGGAGCTTATCAATGAATTTGGTAAAGTAGCAGGATACAAAATTAATGCACAGAAATCTCTTGCATTCCTATACACTAATGATGAAAAATCTGAAAGAGAAATTCAGGAAACACTCCCATTTACCACTACAACAAAAAGAATAAAATACCTAGGAATAAACCTACCTAAGGAGACAAAAGACCTATATGCAGAAAACTATAAGACACTGATGATAATAATTAAAGATGATACAAACAGATGGAGAGATATACCATGTTCCTGGATTGGAAGAATCAACACTGTGAAAAATGACTATAATACCAAAAGCAATCTACAGATTCAATGCAATCCCTATCAAACTACCAATGGCATTTTTCACAGAAGTAGAACAAAAAAATTCACAATTTGTATGGAAACACAAAATACACCGAATAGCCAAAGGAATCTTGAGAAAGAAAAATGGGGCTGGAGGAATCAGGCTCCTGGACTTCAGACTATACTACAAAGCTACAGTATCAAGACAGTATGGTAATGGCACAAAAATAGAAATATAGATCAATGGAACAGGATAGAAAGGCCAGAGATAAACCCACACACATATGGTCACCTTATCTTTGATAAAGGAGGCAAGAATACACAATGGAGAAAAGACAGCTTCTTCAATAAGTGCTGCTGGGAAAACTGGACAGCTACATGTAAAAGAATGAAATTAGAATACTCCCTAACACCATACACAAAAATAAACTCAAAATGGATTAAAGACCTAAATATAAGGCCAGACACTATAAAACTCTTAGAGGAAAACATAGGCAGAACACTCTATGACATAAATCACAGAAAGATCCTTTTTGACCTACCTCCTAGAGAAATGGGAATAAAAACAAAAATGAACCAATGAGACCTAATGAATCCTAAAAACTTTTGCACAGCCAAGAAAACTATAAACAAGATGAAAAGGCAACCCTCAGAATGGGAGAAAATATTTGCAAATGAAGCAACTGACAAAGGATTAATCTCCAAAATTTGCAAGCAGCTCATGCAGCTCAATATCAAAAAAATAACAACAACAAAAAAAACCCAATCCAAGAATGGACAGAAGACCTAAATAGACATTTCTCCAGATAAGATATACAGATTGCCAACAAACACATGAAAGGTTGCTCAACGTCACTAATCATTAGAGAAATGCAAATCAAAACCACAATGTGGTATCACCTCACACCAGTCAGAATGGCCATCATGAGAAATTCTACAAACAATAAATGCTGGAGAGGGTGTGGAGAAAAGGGAACCCTCTTGCACTGTTGGTAGGAAGGTAAACTGATACAATCACTATGGAGAACAGTATGGAGGTTCCTTAAAAAACAAAAAATAGAACTATACGACCCAGCAATCCCACTATTGGGCATATACCCTGAGAAAATCATAATTCAAAAAGAGTCACGTACCACAATATTCATTGCAGCTCTATTTACAATAGCCAGGACATGGAAGCAATGTAAATGTCCATTGACAGATGAATGGATAAAGAAGATGTGGCACAACAATGGATTATTACTCAGCCATAAGAAGAAACGAAATTGAGTTATTTGTAGTGTGGTAGATGGACCTAGAGTCTGTCATATAGAGTGAAGCAAGTGAGAAAGTGAAAAATATATACCATATGCTAACACATATATATGGAATCTAAAAAAAAAAAAAAAAGTTCTGAAGAACCAAGGGGCTGGACAGGAATAAAGACACAGACATAGAGAATGGACTTGAGGACACAGGGAGGGGGAAGGGTAAATTGGGACAAAGTGAGAGAGTGGCATGGACATATATACACTACCAAACATAAAATAGATAGCTAGTGGGAAGCAGCCACATAGCAAGGGAGATCAGCTTGGTACTTTGTGACCACCTAGAGGGTTGGGATAGGGAGGGTGGGAGGGAGACGAAAAAGGGAGGAGATATGGGGATGTATGTATATGTATAGCTGATACACTTTGTTATAAAGCAGGAAGTAACACACCATTGTAAAGCAATTATACTCCAATAAAGATGTTAAAAATAAATAAATAAAAAGATCAAATAAGCCTAAAAGAAATATTAATGGCTAAATTTATTCAGGGTCACTGTGTTCTGGGTCCAGCCTCACACAGTTCACACATGAAGTGTCACTTGATCCTCATAAGAGTCCTGTGAGGTGTTTGGTACTCTTGCTCCTATATTACAGGGGAGAAAGGGAACTCCAGGCAGGGTAAGTTCTGACCCAGGGTGACAGGGCTGGCAAGTGTCAGAGTAGCAGAGTATTGGGATTTGAAAGTCCTATGGCATCTTGAAAATCCTAGATGGCATCTTCTTCTAATACAAGGCTGTTTGGTCCCCACTCGAGCTGGTGTTCTCCACGCTGCCCAAGTCCCAGTGGCAGACTGTCTTGTCTCAGGTCATTGAAGATAGGTCATGTGAACAACGATGTCATTTCTGTCCTAAAATCTCCACGGGTTGGAGTATCATCTGGCCAGAGCGTGAGGACACTGCTGCTGCCATGCTCAATTTGTCCAGGGTTGCCAGGATGCTGAATGCCACCGCCCTACACACACACCTTGCAACAGACTCTAAGCACGATCCAGTATAGTATCGCAGTGTTCAACTCTGCTCCCCTTTGTACAGGAAGGTCTTCTTCCCACTCACCAACATCTTGGACTTGTTAACTGTGGAATCTCACGTTGTTCTTCTCAGGATCAGTGTGAGACATTTTCAAGGCGGTTGCGATTAAGGCCTTAGTCTCATTAATAGAGGATGAAATGCCAACACCATACTCACCAGCCCCTTCTCCATCCACCTTAGTTGATACCAAGTCAGAGGCTCAAACCTAGAAAGTGACATCAAAACAGCGGCACTGATGCTTCATAGAGCACCGTAGATGATTCAAAGTCACCAGTTTAAGCTCTCATTTTAGTTAGAAATTGACATCTGGTGAAGGAGAAGTGATTTTGTGAAGAAGGCTGCACAGCAAGTTACAGGGCAGGCTTGGGTCTGAAACCTCCTGTTGGCCCAGCAAATACTGCATCCACTAAATTAACCCATTTACATTTACTATTAAGGAACCCGCCATCCAAACCAGAGACAGCGGACTGTCTCTGGTGACTTCTGCGGGTCAGACTTCTGCGGGTCAGTTCAGCCGATGCATTTCATACTTAAGTCCTTACTCTGTACTAAGCAGGTCTCCAATATCTAATCTCACTGAATGTACAGCCAGCTTGTCAAATTCTTGCCCCAGCTTCACACAGAGCCCAGTGCTCCAAAGTGACCTAACTGATGTCCATGTTGGCAATCTCACCATTATTTCTGACTGCTTCTTTAGCTCATTCCCTCCATAATTAGTAAAAAAAATTAGGAAGGACCATGGCAACAACTTAACTTCATCCTTTTGCCTTACAGACCAACAGCAGTTCTAGAGGCTCTGACACTCCCAAGGTCATTGACATCGATTGTTAAGTGATGGCAGAGCCATGACTAGATCTGGTCTCTCCTTTCCCCAAACTGGGCAAATTCAAGATGACTGTCATTAGCTCAAAACGTGAACCTGGAAAATAAACTCACATAACACTCAATTATCACTTTACCATTGTTTTCTAATAAATGGTTTCCATCGTTTAAAAAATATATATACATGTAGGGAAATAGGTACGGGAAACTATTTTTCTTCAGTTTGTCTTAGAGCATCACTGAGAATGTGATTAGGGAGGAGGTCCAGAGAGCTTGGTGACAGCATCCCCTCGAGTATCCAGTGTTCCAGGTAACACAGCCTGTCATCAAGGGCTGTCCCTGGGAGTGAGGGACCTGGGTATGTTGCTGACGAGAGAGGGCAGGTGCTCCTGGGAGTGCTTTGGCCATGGAAACCTGACCATCAAGCAGAGTCAGCAGTCAGTTTCTCAGAAATTTGGCCATAAGTACCTTTGCTTCATCACTTTTTGGGAGTGATTCCAGGGAATGCCAGCCCAACATGGAGAGTAGTTCTATTTTGCTGAACTGTACAGCTCACAGAAGCTCCTAGCCAGCGTCTCAAGCATAGTAGGAGCACACACGTTTGAAGATGGTGACGAAGGGAAGGAATGATTTGTGCGGAGGTGGTGTGTACTCCAGTGTCTCTGTTTTTCTGAGCCCAGGCACCAACAAGTTGCAAATGCTTTGTGTTGCTGCTTTGAGAGCAGACCTTTCTGCTTCTCTCTATTGATCTCCCGTCTATTAAAATATTGGGAAAGAGTTACACACAGAACTGAGAACACATTTGGCCTGTGCTCAGGCCCACGCTGTGTGATAAGGCAGTTTGCTTTTTGCTAAAATCCAGTGGAGGGGCAGGGGGGCCCAGCCAGCAGCATCAGAGACAGAAGTGGAGCAGAGGCCAGGTGGGAATCGGACAGAACTTTTCGTCTTCCGATTCAGTCGTTAATTTACTGAATGTGCCATATTAATACTCTATTTTTTTATTCAGTGAAGTTTCAGAGGTGTTCAGCCTGCTGAGGGGCTAGGCCTATTTTGAGTTATAATCAGGCCTTTGCTCGTGGCCTGGTGAGGTAACCCACACATTGTACACTTTTCTAGGCGGGAGGGTGAAGCTGTAATGCCAGCCACCTCTTAGATTTCTACTCTTATCATAATTAGGTCAAGCTGCTTGTCTCATAATGATAAAAGCTTATTGCCAAAAAAACCTGTCAAGATTTATGACTGCTTTCATTCAACTATGTTTAGACAGTCCCAGTTTATAAGGAGTATGTTCCAAATATTCACTTGTGAATAGAATGTTTGGAACTCTGAACATATTTTATTGAAGAAAATATGTTAGAAGTGGGACTTAAATTCCCAGAGAAATGCACGAAAGCTAATTTAATCCATCACATCACATGAGTCATTCTGCTTCGCATAATTTTTCAATGCTAGAGAAAAGAGGGGGAAATGCTGTTGAAAGATGAATATTTCAAATCAACTAAGCAATGGTATTAATTTACCTTGAAAACAGATGTCTCAAAAGAGGATAGGAGATGGAACACGACGATTCAGAGGGGGTCATCTCAGTGCTTTCGAAGGAGGCGTTTTACAGGAGGTGGTGCAGAATCACGGCGTCTCCGAGTTATGCATACTCACTCAGCTTGTAGCTGAGGAAAACAAGAGGCAGGAGGGTATTTCTAATTTTACCTCAAAGCTTGTCCATTTTCTTTTCTTTCCGTTTAGCTGTGTCACTAATGGTGGGGAGGGGAGGGGAGAAGGCTGACGGGACGTAAAGAAGAATTTGAGAAATGGGACAGACCAGGGTATTCATTTTCTAGAGCTGCCGCAACAAAATAATATGGATTGGGCGGCTTAACGTCTTGGAGGCTGGACGTCCGAGGTCCAGGTGTGGGCAGCCCTGGTTTCCCCTCAGGCCTCTCCTTGGCCTGCAGACGGCCGTCTTCTCTGTGTCCTCATGTGGCCTTTCCTCTGTGCGGTCACATCCTGTGCCTATAAGGAGCCAGTCATACTGGATTAGGTTACCCCCCCATGACCTCATTTAACCCTAATCACCTCTTTAAAATCTCCATTTCCAAATGCAGTCACAATCTGAGGTACTGGGGGTTAGGGCTTCCATGTGTGAATTTTGGGAGGATGCGGTTCAGCTCAGACAAGCAGAGAAAGGAGAAGAAGCAAGAAGAAAGTTAGGGAGGCCGTAGTGCTGCCCATGGCCAGATGGACCGGGGGGGCCCACGGAGCCCTGGCTGCGATGGACGGAGCTGGGGGCTTTCACCCGGGGGGGGGGGAGGGGGGCAGGGCTCCTGGGTCAGCCTCAACCACCCTTCCTTGTGTGTGTGTGTGTGTGCGTGTGCGTGTGTGTGTGTGTGTGGATTAGGGGGTGACTTAGGGGCCTCGATTCTCATCCCCATGAATTTTACTATTGCCTTCGGGGCGCTAAATGCCAACACCATCACACACAGGTTCCATCAAGGGCACTTTCATCCCATCTTCAAGGTCTTGAACAGGACGCTGGCTGAGATGGCTGTGCAGCCCCCCAGGAGGACTCCCCTCTCTGCGCCCATTTCAGGCACGGTGAGCGGAGACCCATGGCCGAGGGATCCCCCTTGAACAGCGCGACCCAGGACGAGCCAAGGACCCCCTCACCCTGTGCTGGAAGGTCTTCACTGCGTCTCACGGGGGAGTTTCCCAATGTCCCCAGAGCAGTGACCGCTGTGTCCCACCACCCTTCCCCATGCTGAACGGGAGCGTTTTCCTTGCACTTGCCCTGCCCCTTCCCCGCCCCGGTGCCTCAGCCAAGTGCATGGCTCTTCAGTTCATGGGTCTCTAGATCAAGAGGAAGCACCTCTGACTTGATGGGGTCTCTGCCAAAGACCCCAGACTGATGGCTCTGTCGAGTGGGGGGGAATCCTTCAGGAAGGGGCTGAATATGTTCTATGGAGGAGAAGAAGGGAATTGTTCTGAGGTGATCAGAAGGGCGGATTGTTGCAGAGACAATGATATGGGTTCATCCAATTCCATCTCATCATCCTCTTCCTATCAGTCCTGCTTCTCTTGCAGTTAGGTTGGGGTCGCACGTCTGGGTTCTGGCCAACAGGACAAGGCCACAGTGCTGTAGGACACTCCCAGCCTGGCCTTTAAAAACCTTCTTCAGAATCCGCGGTGCTCTTTCCTCTTGCCATGGTGACCTCAGGTGGTGTGTCAGAGATAAGCACATGACGGAGAAAAGCCACCTAGAGGTTGCATCCATGAGAAAGAAATTGGCATCATGCTAAGTCGCTGAAACGCTGGCGCATCCCAGCCTTTCTAACGCGGACATTGCCTCACTATTTTTATTTTTCTCTCTTTGTTTACTTCTCTTCAGATCTTCCTTGATATTTACTTTCATAAAGATTCTGCATTTGAAATTCCAGCCTGTCCCGCGTGCTAACTCACCCCTCACAGCCCCCTGCGCAGCTTGCTCTTCAAGAGCCTGGACAACTTCTCAAGCAGCCGATCCGAGGTTTTGCTTCCTAGACCTCAGCCTGCTCTCCCGTGTTGTGTGCAGCTGCGTCAGAATCAAGGTCAGGCCAGGGGTGGCTTGGCTGAGCTCTGCCCCGGGAGCCAACCCTTGGGGGTTGCAATGCAATTGAGGGAAGAAAGTTGTATTTACCAAAACTTCTCTCAGGAATGCTGTGACGAGCTGTTCGTGATGCAGGTATGAGGAGGGGCACATTCCAGAAACGGCTGAACTGCTTTCTAAGGAAAGAAGCTTACAGCCCTGAGACCCAGCTGATCTGCTTGGGATGAGAATGAAGAGGCTGAGAACCACTGCTAACAGTCCTTTCTCGCCCTTGGAGCTTAGCTCTCCTGTGAGAACGTGGGTTCGGTCTCAACCTCATCCTTGTTGCTGTGTGGTCAACTTACCCCTTCATTCACTCCAACCCGAGACTTAGAAACAGAGCATAAGCCTCTATATACACGTAGGCCCCTCCCCACTCCCATTTCCACTGGGTAAGCACGTGATTTCAGGACTAAAGGGACCACAGACCAAGCCTCAGCCTCCCCTGGTACCTTGTATTTACATGCAGGCGGTGGGTCCCTTAGGTGCTAACAGATAACAAATATTGTAACTACCCAGAGCCTGTAGCGTTCATGCAACCAGAATGACCCCTCTTGAACTGCTGGACTAACCCAACATTATGCGAGTGCAGCACTTGAAAACAAGGCAAAGCAAAATTAGGAAGTGAGGTGTATCTTTGGTGGCCCCTTCCTCATCTCACAGTATCCATCTTTCATATGCATGAAAGAGTTAAGGGCTGCTGGGCTCCGGCTGCGCCCCCCATGGCATCAGGAATGGTGATTTACAGAGATGAGAAGACTCAGTTCCTGCCCGCAAGGAGTTCGGACTCTAGTCCAGTCATGTCAGAAGCCCTGATGGATCTAATTCGAACACCACACACACCTAAGGGTGGATTTAAAATAACATGGTACTTTTTTTGGGGGGGGGGGTGGAGGTATTTAAAGTGTCACCTCTACCTGCAGAAGGAACAGACTCCAGCCTATGTTAGAGGATGAAGTGGCAGATGGGTGGCCACTGTCCCAGAAGGGTGAAGATGTCTTCCCCAAATCATGCTGTCAGGCCTGGAGACAACGCTCTTTGGCACTGGCCCTGTTTCAGGGACAATATGGTTGCCTCTTCTATCTGACTGTTCACTTACAAAACACTAAGGGCTTGGTTTCTGGGAAGCTGTTTGCTTTATTCATCGAAGTTCTTTTGCCCTTATCAACCCTTGTGTGCTATTATAAATCTTGCAAAACAACCTTGGGGCTCAGTGCTCCAAGCTGAAAACTCTCATTGGGTCTCTTCCAATGCTGTCTCATGGTCTTTGAAACTTTGGCAGGGGACCTATGGTCAATAGCTCTTTGCAAAGTATTCACCTTGGTTACCTCTGGTGAAATGACGTAAACATCGCTGTATCTTTGGTAAGTCAGGTAGCCTTTGAATCTAAAGTCGTTTAAGGGCAGTGGCAAGGCTGATTGGTAAGCGTAGAAAACTGAACTCTTGCCCAAATATGGCCTGGTTAAAATGCGCGTGTGCATGCCCACACGCACGCGCACACACACACACACACACACACACACACACACAGTTAAGTAATACTTTGCATTTATATAAAATAAGGGCAGGGAAAAAGTATTTTGAAATCATGAAATCGTGAAGTAACTCGAAACCAGATGGCAAACTAAAAATGATGCAAGCCAAGGAGCTCTGAGAGGAAACAAAATAAAAACAAACAGATTAAGTGGCCCCTCAGCACCTAGAGATGTATTTTTAAGACCATCTAAATTTACAAATACCACCGTAACATATAACTCCTCCACAAAATATGCCTGCCACCAAGAATGGAGTTAAGATGCTGATGTTGGGATGATGATCAGGTGTCTGCTCGCGAGGTGAGTGTCTCAATCCTGTGCACAGATATCAGATGTCAAAACCCACAAATTAGTAAATGATCTGGACCTTCCTGAATGTCCCAAACCGTGATGGCTCCTCAAAGGAGGAGTCTAAGGAACCCTCTCCTGATGACAGGGCAAAGGCCTGAGGAAGAAAGGGTGCTGACTCACAGATCAAATACATGCTTGGCCTCTATTTTTATTGACCAATTTGTTAAAGAGGTTCTTATGCTCAAATTTATTCATAAAATATACAAGGTGGGTGTAGTTCCTCAGTATTTCTAAGCTAAACTGAAAAATATTGGAAAAAAATACTGAACCCGGATAAAAATAATTTTATAATTTTGTGGGAATCTAGGAAAAAAGTTTCTGGTCAGAGTGTGTATTTGTGCCAGATGAGAAGATTGCAAGTGGGTTTTCTATATGTGGGCACACATAGACACACTCACACACAGATGAAGAAGAAAGGAAGGGAGGAAGGGAGGAAGGGAGAATCTATGACAAAGGAGGCAAGAATATAAAATGGAAAAGAGTCTCTTCAATAAGTGGTGCTGGGAAAACTGGAAAGCTACATGTAAAACAATGAAATTAGAACATTTTCTCATACCATATACAAAAGTAAACTCAAAATGGGTTAAATACCTAAAGGTAAGACCAGAAACCATAAAACTCCTAGAAGAAAACATAGGCAGAACACTATTTGACATGAATTGTAGCAATATTTTTTGGATCTTTCTCCTAAAGCAAAGGAAATAAAAGCAAAAATAAACAAATGAGACCTAATTAGACTTAAAGCTCTTGCATAGCAAAGGAAACCATCAACAAAGCGAAAAGACAACCTACCGAATGGGAGAAAACATTTACTAATGATATGACTGATAAGAGGTTAATATCCAAAATATATAAACAGCCCATACAACTCAACATCAACAACCAAACAACCCAATTAAAAGATGGGCAGAAGACTTCAATAGGCATTTTTCCAAAGAAGACATACAGATGGCCAACAGGCACATGAAAAGATGCTCAACATCGTTAATCATCAGAGAAATGCAAATTAAAACCACAATGAGCTATCATCTCACACCTGTTATAATGGCCATTATCAGAAAGACCACAGATAACAAATGCTGGAGAGGGTGTGGAGAAAAGGGAACCCTCTTGCACTGTTGGTGGGAATGTAAATTGATGCAGCCACTGTGGAAAACACTGTGGAGGTTTCTCAAAAAAGTAAAAATAAAACTACCATATGACCCAGCAATTCCACTCCTGAGTATATATCCATAAAACCCCCCAAAACACTAATTCAAAATGATACATGCACCCCAATGTTCATAGCAGCATTGTTTACAATTGCCAAGGTATGGAAGCAACCTAAGTGTCTGTCAACAGATGAATGGATAAAGAAGATGTAGCATACACACACACACACACACACACACAATGGAGTACTACTCAGCCATTAAAAAAGAATGAAAACTTTGCCATTTGCAGCAACATAGATAGACTTGGAGGGTATTATGCTAAGTGAAATAAGTCAGATAGAAAGAGCTCTATGAAATCACTTATATGTGGAATCTAAATAATACAACAAACTAGTGAATATAACAAAAAGGAAACAGACTCACAGATACAGAGAACAAACTAGTGGCTACCAGTGGGGAGAGGGAAAGGGGGAGGGGCAAGATAGGGGTAGAGAATTAAGAGATACAAACTATTATGCGTAAAATAAATACGCTACAAGGATGTGTTTTACAGCACAGGGAATATAGCCAATATTTTAGAGTAACTATAAATCGGGTATAACCTTTAAAAATTGGGAATCACTATGTTGTACACACGTAACTTATATAATGTTGTACATCACCTATATCTGAATTAAAAAAAAATTTCAGCCCACACACAAGGACATGAATACCAGAAGGCAGGGCTCATTGGGCCCATCTTAGAGGCTGCCTACCACAGCTGCCAGGAGCCTGGATTCTGGAACCGGGATGCCGCATTCACTTCTCCGCTCTTCTACTTACTTGCCTTATAATCTTGATCTCTCTGTGCCTCAATTTCCTTATCTTTAAAAAGGTGATAATAAAGCGCCAACCTTACAGAGCCGCTATGAGGAGCAAATGAGTGTCTAAAACACTGCACAGCACAAAGGAAGCCTTCCAGAAGTTTTAGTTATTATTACAAGGGTTTGCTTAATGCCCTTGGTTTCAGAGTGTTCTGGGGATAAAAATGAGAACTTTCTGTACTAGTTTACATAGTAGGCAATATATTTAAGTGCATTATCCACAGAGAGATGGTACTGAAGGAAAAATAAGATGGTTCAACATCAAGAATGGCAGAGCACAGACTCCGCCTCTCATGGGAAGGGCCTCAGATGAAAGGCAGTGCTGGACTGGACGGAAAAGCCAACATCTCACCGTGAAAAGTCCTGGAAGACAAGATTCTCAGAACCCGAAGAGCAGCAGCTTCAGACCTTCCTACGCCTTAGATTCTCTTTAGATTCCGGCTGAGTCCTGGCAACCAAGAGCCCTCACTCATACAGTCGTGTGATGAATCCAAGCATCAAAGGTATTCCATTCAGTGTCACACACAAGTGCTTTGGCCCAGACTAGAGTTCTAATCATTTTTGCCCCATTTTGCTTATATAACATTCAAGGCAAATAGATCAAATGTTGTGGCTGATTTATGAGCAGATGCATTTAATTAGTAGGGATAGTAAATGAAAGTGGATCATAATGAATGCCTTCTAGATACCCTGATTTTGTTCCAGAAGGTCAAGTAAGTTTGTGTAGATGATAAGAACATCCAGAACCATCAGTGGGTTAAACAAAATGTGGTAGCTGCACCCAATGGGATCTTATTCAGTCTTGAAAAGGAAGGAAACTCTGACACCTGCTACAACACACATGCACCTTGAGGACTTTAAGCTAAGTGAATAAACCAGTCACAAAAAGACAAATGCTGTATGATTCCACTTACGTGAGGTACTTAGAGTAGTCTAATTTGTAGAGGTGGAAAGGAGAACGGTGGTTGCCAGGGGGATTGGGAGATTGCTGTTGTTTAAGGGGTACAGAATTTCAGTTTTGTCACATGAAAAGAGTTCCGGAGATCGGCTGCACAGCAGTGTGAATGTCCTTAACACTACTGAACTGTGCACTTCAAAATGGTTAGGATGGTAATTTTATGTGTACTTACCACCACAAGAAAAAAATCAGCTGGTAAAATCAATGCTGTGAAACCTTGCTGTTGTCAGATAAATTAGTCTAGATGTTAGACTAGATGACCTTCCACCACAAATACTTAAAAATTTGTATTTATTATCCATTATTTTTCTCCCATCATGGACACATGGAAAATCATTCTATTTTGGCACATGGGGTAACTGGAGGGCCTGCTTGAAGCTGGGGGTCATTGGTCTAGGGATTCCAAGGGTCCCAGGACCCAACCAACTCACCAGGCGTTGGCCCTCTCTGCCCTCCTGGCATCTGTTCACGCACACCTGCTGGGAAGCTCCCATCCACTGGGTCTGTTCATGTGATATCGTGACCTCAGTCAGTGGCTTGATTCCAAAGCTGACAAAGCAAGTGGCGTAACCTATAGTCTGAAAAGGTGGAGCAGTTTTGCTCAGGTGGTTGTTTTGTAGCTGATTTTATCTGCAAAGCCTTGAATACCACAGGCCATGTATACTCACTGGTAGCTATTAGCTGCTATTAGCTGGTCCTCAGATGTTAATTGAGATACTGGATTGAAAATAAGAACAAGTGTTACTTGTTTATTAAGGTAGATAAAGCACAACTGCCAGACCCTGAGACATTATTTTCAGGGTTCAGTATTACTTTTGAATACGAATATGAATATTAACTGCTTTTGGAAGAATGATATCTTCTCCCTATCCAACCAGCCACAAATTCTATTGAAATAACTTATCCTAGCCTGGAGTGGGTATTTTCTGAAGCCATATAACAAGGAGAATATCAATAAATCCCCGAAATAGGTCATTGGAATTGTGCTATATCATTACATATTACATTACATGTGGGTGTACTTATTTCCAAAACAAACAAAGAAAAAGTTCTCTGTATCTTAGGTCAGATATTGCCTCTGTCACTCTTAGAATCCATCTTGGCCTTTTGAAATGACACTTTAGGTAAAAATATTTGAGATGGATGTTTCTGGAAAATGAAATATGGCAGACTAAAAGTGATATTCCAGTCTTTGCGAAGTAGGGTTGATTTTCCCTCCGTTTGCTTGGGGTGGGTTCTGGGATTTGTCTGATTAGAAGCGATGCTCATTAAAAAATGCTGGGTTAGAAGAAGTTTTGCTCTCATAGAAATCCTGCTTTCTGCATACAACCGGTTAAGTCCATCTGTGAGCTTGGATATGCATAAACCAAACTGACTTCTGGAGAATTTTGTCTAGAGTTCAAAACTAAAACAGGAAAAGAAACATTCAGACTTTTCTGACAAAGCTAGCAAAATGGGGAGAAAAGCATGGATGGAGTTAACCTAAGATAAATGTAAGTTAATTCATCCAAAGAAAGTTCAAATAATACTTAACTAAGGGCATAAATGAATAATACGTTACATCTATATTTTATCTCTTTCCATTATGGCCACAATCCTCAAGAAATCTTGAAAGCGTTTGAAAGTTGAAAGAATCTTCCAAGAACTGATCAACACTGATTTCCTGTTTTGGGAGAAATATGCAGGCTTCTGAGTCATCTTGTGATTATTATGATCATATGTTGAGAGGACTTTGGGGATGACAATAAGATCATAACAGCTACCAAGAGAGTGACTTTATTTTTCATCAAATTCCAGATTATTTAAAAAGCACAGAGCCCTTATGACATAAACAAATGTTAGAACAACTAAAAGGTATAATCCCTACTTTACAGGTAGTAATGAGCAAAGCAAGGAAGCCTTAAATCAAAAGATGGTAGATGCAACATAAATTTATTATGTTGTATAACATTTTGCAGGAGGGAAGTGATTCGTCCAAGGTCTCACTGATGGTAAGTGGGGAATAAAGGCTAGGGTTCAGGTTATAGTCACTTTCTCTCCTCTGAGCCATGCTGCCTCTGTACACCACCCAGCTCCTGTGGAAACACGTAGGAGACACAGGCATTTGAGAAATACACAAATTCAAACACGTAATCCGGTGAGTCCATTGCCATGATGTTAATCTATGAAAGCTTAATTGGAAAGCTGGTTCAAGCAGCTGAATGAAATCAGGGGAGATGCTGTTTTTGTTGGCTGCTTAACCGAAGGGCAAAGAAAGAAAGAACTTTCTCCATGCGCCAGCCTCCGGTTCACATCGGGCTCATCTTATATGGGCCACAGGCTAGGTGCGACAAGTGTTTAAAAATACCTATCTCAAATAAAGCAGGAGGATGCAAAGTTGGTTCTATTGAGATGTGTTCATTAATTTAGGATTATTTTCTTCTCTTTGTTTTGGTTCACCTTGACATGGCACACTTTTCAAAGCTTATAAATAATAGGTTGACACAAAGAGGTAAACTCACACCTGTATCTGTGAAGGACAGAGAAATCACAGTAGAGCTGGAGCGTGCATTTGTGTGTAGGTTAGAAAGCTCAGAGAGGGCAAGCATTGGCCCTGAACTGTAAAACCTCCAAAATCAACAGGAGTCGGGAGGTTATAGACGGAGACTGCTCAACTCTGAACCCAACAGCCAAGATCAAGGCCATTTACTGATAACAGGAGACCTTGAACAGTATTTACTAAGGCCTTTTTTTTAAGCACTACAGCTCTCTGAGAACACCGAACCCAAACTGCACTTGCACGTAGCCTTGACCATTTGTGCACTCTACTTCTTACGTTTACGCTGAGGTAGCTCCCTATTCTTAGCTCTATGAACTCTAGGTAAATGGCATTAAAAAATAAATAAACTGAGATACTATAGCCGCACTTTCATGAGAACCCAAACCATTATGTAATGATAGGGAGCATGCTCTTCACAACTTCTAAGGAAGTCAAATCCCACTGAATGACCTGCCCACCGTTTTCTGCAGAGGACCTCCACAGGTTCAGCTGAGGGGCTAAGCTTAGGATGAGAGACAGAGAAGAGGTAACTGGCTCCACTAACTAGAGAGAGAATTTCGAGTTCCAGGGAGCACTGACCTCCAAACAGGGAGCATGTAGCTGGCCTGATGGCCTAAGCCTGGGGTGCAGCATGGAACAAGGTGGCCAAAGAAAAAACCCCTAGGGATGACGGGGAAAGGAGTTTCGAAGACAGAATTGTTGAGCGTTCGACTGAACTTGTTTGTGTTGCTGTACTAGTTCATTCTCCTTTCCCTGCAATCTCCTTTTATCAGCGTCAGCTGCCGAAGCAAGCAGGCCTTGTGTGGGGAGTTTGGTTTTTGCTGAGCTTTGCTTTTTGGGAGGTTTGGGTGGGCAAGGAAACCACCGTCTAATTTGACATCGGTGTCAACGTAGTACAGGACAGGAACCTCACGTGAGGGGCAGTGGGGTGACTGTTCATAAATCCAACTAGTTAAATGGAAGCAAGGAGCTTGGGGCAAGGGGTTCTGACTTCATGGACATGGAATGGAAGTCAGAGCCAATTTCCTCCAGAACCCAGAAGGAAGGGAAACCATAGCTGCTACTGGGAGAAGTACTTTTTTGCCTGTATTTCTCTCTCTTTGGGAAGCGGGTAGTTAACAAATACATATCTTGACACAACTTTTAATTTTCTCACCTTTGGGAGATGTTAAGGTGAAACCGTGTATTTAATTTTATAGATGAAGACATGAGAGCTCTGAGTCACTTTTCCAGGGCCACTCAGGGATTAAACTGAGATCTGGCTCCAGGGCCATGTTGATGCCACCAGGCTACACGAAGGTGACAAGGACCCCTGGAACTGCTGGGAAGCATACTTACCCTGTGCGGGGGGAGGACCTCTGCTGACTTCTGCTCTGAAAAGCTCTTGTCTGTATATTAGTGACTCCCTTTATTGATCTATATATTCAGATCCCACAGGAGATAGGTAGGAGATTTAAAAGGAACAAATGATCTTTGCCCTATTGTCATTTTCATTTTATCTTTCAACATTGGTTCTTCAACAGAGTCAGTCTTCTTGGGTGAATTTGCTCCAGAAAATAGAATGCTTCTGTTCTTTTTTACAGAAATTGTAGGAATTGGAAAGTACATATGATGAAAACGTGGGGAAGAATTCATTATGTGCAAATAAGGGATAAGTAGGCTGCAATTAAATGTGAGAGTTCAATAAATTACTGGAAAAGTAAGAAAGCCAGTTAAATATAAATGGTTACAGGCGAGATCAGATGCTAATCACAAGCAGCTGAAAAATGTGAGTGTTAACAATCACAGCGAGGATTTTGGATTCAGTTTAGAAAGAGGAGGTTAAGGAAGACCTCAGCACAGCTGTTTCTGACAAGGGAGGGTGGCAGAGGTCAGAGCGGGAATTGGAGAATTGGAGGGTGGACACGGAAGCAGCCCAGGGGTCAGCAGAGCACGTCAGGGGCAAACTTGGCTCGGACTCCACCGAAGAGTGAGATACAGGAGACGTGGAGACATGCAAAGTGCAGGAACATGCAGGGAGAAAAGGTGATCTCCCTTTTGTCTCTAATGAAGGAGAGAGTAGGAGGGAAGGAAGGAAGGGAGGGAGGGAGGGAGTGTTATTTTTTAGGAAATAAACACTGAAGCAGATTATGAAGAGTCAATAAGAAAAACAGATACTGTCCTAAGTGAAGACTGATTCACAAAGTGACAACGTGGCACAGATTGTTGAATTTTTTAGTGACAAAAGACCTAAGAGAAGTGGATAATTATGTAATCAAAGTACTCAACAGCACAGAGATAACAAGGGATAATTTCACACTGAATGCTCCTAGTACACAGATGGAAAGAATCATCAGTGGAAATAATGAAATCCAGCGAAAGCTTAAAACAGCGAGGAGCAAAGAAGAGAGTTTTAAAAATGTAGGAGAAGACAAACAGGTCAAGCAGCAGGAGGTTAATGGGAAAAGTACAGTAGTTAGTTGTTAAACTGTGCATATCTCATATAGTTCCCGTTACCTATCAAAGGTAGGTATAGCGTAAGACGTAACTAAGGCACACAGTTTAAATGCCTTGACCAGCTGATAAATGAAGTCAGGGGTCAAAGCCAGGCCTATCTCCAAGCCAACACTTCACCACGATTGCTTTTTTGTGTGTGTGTGTGTTAACGAGCATGAACAGTTTTGGAAGATTTTACTTTAGCACACATTAAATATTTCCTCCTATATGGTTAAAAACGTTATCTCATTTCACAAAATTAATTACAATTTTCAATATACGTAGTGCACATTTTACAAGTTGTCCTCAAAATATGATGGTCTGGTCTGTCCAAATCAGGATCCAGTCCCAGTTACAGCAGCCTAGTTGTATTCCTTACCTCTCCTTTAATCTAGAAGAGTCTTTTCTTTCATGACACCGATCTGTCCTGTAAAATGTTTCATCATCTGGGTTTGTCTGATGACTTCTCTGTGGCAGCTTTTAACTTATTCTTCTACGTACTTTCTTGTAAACTGAAAGTTACACCTGAAGGCTTGACAGATTCAACTTAAATGCTTTAGTTGAGAATACATCCCTGGTGATGTGTAGACACGTAGGCAGTCCACTTGGGGACGCACAGTACCTGGCTGTTCCACCATTAGAGCTGCCAAGTTTGGTCGCTGAATTAGTGTGAAGATGACGTTATTCTTCATATTGTACAATTTTAGCTTCCCTCCTCCTCTGTCGTACAGTTAAGATCTCATCCTTGTCATGAGTGTGATCTTTTTTGATGTTATTTGGGCAAAGCACGTACAAAATTCACTTCCCCATCCATCCCTCATCTAATAATTTTAATACCAACTGAGAATTCTTGTCTGAGTCAGTGATTTCACTGGGGACTGCAAAATGATGATTTTACATTTCTGTTTGTCACCATCTACCTCTACTAGCTGGTATTCTTCTTTAAGTCAGCTTTCCCTTATCAACGAGGGCTACTGGTTTCGAGAAATAATGGTCTTCCTGGAAAGGCAGAATAAAGGCATAAAGTTTTCAAAGTAAGGGGTTGGTTTAATGGCTACCTCCACTGGTGACAAAGTGGTTTTGGTGACTCATTTGATAATCACGAATGACTTATGGATTTTCATGGACCCAGTGAATTTCAGTTAACTACGATCTTGGTAATTGGGCTCAAATGGTGTCAAATTAGGCCGGTGAGAACTACATCAACCTGGCTTTTGTGCCCTTTTGACATGACCCCATTGGTCTTTGAAAGCTTCTTTACTTTTAGTCCCCAGATAACCTGGGCTCACCTTGTGTTTCCCTTTCCCTAACCTGGAGTCAACCGTTTCTTCAAAGGGCTCTGGCTATTTTCAGTTGGGAATGATATGAGAGACCAAAATTTGGGCTAGAAATGGTAAGCAGTGCCCCCCTCCACCCCTCAGCTACACTGGAATCCCATGGCAAATCTTTTCTAACAGCTTTATACTTACCGTAAATTTTTTCACATCATTATTTTACTAGACATTTTTTCCACAGACTGAATAGTGTCCTATGAAGGAACCATAATTTTTGTTGAATAGGTCTGTGCCGTTAGATTCTAACATAATTTTTTTTTAAAGGCTATTAAGCATTAGGCCCAGGAAAATTGTATTGGCCTGCAAAATTTTCACCTGTCTTTAACCTGTTGCTTAATGCTATCCTTATTCCACAGATATTATTAGACAAAAATGTTTTTAATAAGAATTCTCAAATTCTCTTACCAGTAGACAGTCCCAGAAAAGCAATCCAAAAGGAAGAGAATAAACAACACGTTATATTTTCTCTGGATTTACTTGTTGGTTTCCGTTTGGGGCATCATTTGTCCATCTTTACTTCCGTGCTAACATCTGTAGGCATGTTATGTTGGTCAGTGCTTAATTTTGTGGAAAAGAATCAGAATTAAGAACTGAAGGACGGTGTTCTGATCTCCTGGTTCTGGAGATGAGAAAATTGGGACTCACAGAGTTGGTGGTGGAGGCGTGATGAGGAATTCGGGACGTCCACCTCTATGCCAATTCTCTCCATTTCCATTTACAATTCTGCTACTCGTGTCTCTGCCAGCGGCCCTGAGGATTGCAAACGTGCACGCACAGGTTTGTAAGAGGGAAAGGCAAAGGTCAAAACAGAATTTACCGTGGTGAGAGCTGGTGACTGCAGATAAAACAGAAGGAAGAACTGAAATCAGAGTCATCAGAATTTAGCTATAGAAAACAGGAGGGGATATGGCGTGGGTAGAAAAAACAAAACAAAAAAACCCCCCAAAAACCAAAAAGAAAAACCAACACAGGAAAAGAGTTAAGAAGTCAGTTTATGGCAGTGCATTACATACAGAGAATGTCTTATCAAGAGTTGAGACCTTAGTGGGGCATTTTAAATGCTTTCCAGGGAGAACGGTCAGTGGGTGAGACACCAGTGATGGACATCTGGGCCATGTGTAACGGGCAATATTGCACTGAAAAACCCAAGGCCCAATACATTGACAATAGCAATATTTTTACGATTCAACCTTGTTACATTTCTAAAGATGCTAATTATATTTAGCCAAGTATTCCTTATCTATACTGCAAAAGGTCAGAAAAAAGCAGTGCTAAATGATATTGATGTTGGCGTAATTCCTAGTTTTTAACAACGAACTTTCATCCTCTATTTTATTAAAATATCAAATCACTATGTTGTACACCTGAAACTAATATAATATTTTAAGGCAACTATACATCAGTAAATAAACCAACAGCCCAACCAGCTGAGGGAGAGATAATGATGAGATTCTTTTACAGGGCCCGCACGCCGTCTGCTGGAGGAATAAGTAGCCAACATCTCGCACACGGATGTCCTAATGTTACCTTCTCAAAGGCAACTAAAGGGTTTTGTTTTACTATCAGCAACACCTTGATCTTTGTAAAGGTTAACAGGGCCTTTGGCCTTAGACATTTATTGCCAGATGATGACATATGAAAAATTTTTTTTCTTCACTCGACCCCATGTGGGTCCTCTCCATACATATGTATTGGTGGGAAGAAATGCAGTTCTTTCTCCTCTGACATCCTGGGCTGTTAATTTTAAGATTGGAGTCACCTCGTGAAAGAAGTTAAATTGTAATCAACAACAGCATTTTTGATATCGTTAAATGCTGCCAGGCAATGATACCTGCTGTAGCAAATGTTGTCTCTCTGCCCCCACTCCCCCATGTTTTAATACATTAAATTTTTGAAGGGATGCATTAAGAACTTTTCAGAGTTCTAAGTTTATTAATCTTTTTGGCTTTCTTTCAAGATATTCTGGCTTATAGTTGTATAAGAATACTAGATTCTTGCACTAGATCAATGCAAAAAAGAATTTGATATTTCTATCTCCACTTTAAAATAAAGACATAATATTCTTTTAGAAAGTGTCAGACCCTTTCAAATAGTTTGCTTTTTCTGTTACATCAGTCTTGACGTAATAAAATTGCTAGGAAGACGGCAAACACACTGAGGAAAAATATAACAAAACATTGAAGTGCATTAGAGTACTCCACGCAAGAGTTAAATGCAACCAAAATTACCAAATCATCATAAATTAACATCTCACCTGAGGATGTCTCTGGTGGTGAAACTAAGAGTTACCATATTAGCTGAATATCCTTTAGAGTATTACTTCATATGCTGAAAATTAAAGTGCTGAATACTCACACTTTTGCATACACTTAAATGCGATTATTTAGGTAAAATCTTAGCCTCAATTGGACAACCATCCATTTAAAAGTGGAGTTAGGGGACCTACTTGTAGGTATAAAACAAAAACTTGTCGTAAAATATAAAAGCCTCTAGAAAGGCAAACATCTCTTACAATTTTATTTTCATTAATAGATTAAGGGAGATCCTCTTATCTTAAAAAATAATTTAGAGGAAGAAAAAATACAGTTTGTGAATCGCCCCGTGGTCCTTTGCACCTGGGGAGATGAGAGCAGATGAACTGTGTGCCACGCACTCACCGAGGCACAGGTGTGACTTGGAATCAAATCTAGCCTTCTTTTCATTACATCTAAAACCAAAGGTTTAAGATGCCTATGGATACCATTCCTTCTTAAAAGTCATTTCTTATTTCCAGGACTGCACATAGAGAACCTACTTCACTTATCATTATAAGCTTTAGTGCCGTTTCTCATGTCAAATATAAATACTTAAGATTTTGTACTTATGTTAAAAAAGAGAAACATGCAAATTAAATAAGTACTGGTTGAGTATTTTAACCTACATAAAAGTGTGCTGCTGTTCAGGAATATCAAAATTAAGAGAATTTTATAACATCATTCTTCCTGAGAAATAATTTCAAGAAGAACATTGAAACTCATACGTGTTTGCAGAGATCATCCTTTTCTGTTTATAAAGGTTATTTGGAAATCTGTAACTCCAGGTCATTTCTGCCTTCTTTGCTTGCGTGGAAGATTGGGTAATGGGGTTAACTTGGAGAACAAGAACAATATATAATGACTCGTGAGTTTTCTTTATAAGTTCAGCCAAAGTGAGAGCGTAGCCAAAGTCAACAGCTCCACAAACTAGTTTGATTTCAAAGGCACGATGTGTGGTTACGGCCTTTAGCGTCATCTGAGTTTCTGCAGCTTTTCAGTTAGCAAGAGTGTTGCCATATATTTTACCACACTCCCAACCTATTGTGATTAAATGTCATTAAATCAACTTTCACATTTTGGGGTATCAGTATTAAAGTAACAAATGAGGATGGGGTATTACATTCAAAAATAAAATATCAAGGGCTAAACATTTTAAATAAATTATGTGATATTCATAAATTAAATAGCTATTATAAGACTAGCAATATTTTAACTCTGACATGAAGATCGAATCTATAAGAACAGCTGTACTTAGAGTAAGCAAATAGAACAGAGCCCACTGAGATTGGGATTGACATATATACACAAATATATATGAAATGGATAACTAATAAGAACCTGCTGTATAAAAAAATAAATAGAATAAAATTCAAAAAAAAAAAAATTGGTGGTGTGGCCACAAGGCCATCTTTGCTCCTTTGACTTGCCCCGAGTAACAGCCAGCAGTGGCCTCCCATGGTCCCATGTTATTTTTTTCTAGGAAAAACTCACCTTCAAGAACATTTAAGAGGATTGTTTATATTTATATTCTCCTTCCTGAAAAAGTTGCAAAACGTCTTTAACCTTAGTCAATTTCATTTTAAGGGGGGTTATTTTCTCCATTCCTTTGTAACTCGGAATGCCAAAGTGTAAGTCCTTTCATTGCTAATTATTAAAATATAAATATGAATTGATTAAAAATATCGTGGTGATAGTGGACATCTTTCTAGTATATGTCATTAAAAAATGCTGGCTTTTGGGTTGAAACACATTTTATCGTATTAAAGAAGTAACCATCAAAAAAAAAAAAAAAGAAAAGAACTGTGCCCTCTGAGGGGTTTCTACCAGGTCTTTATAGAGCGTTGTTCTTCCTTATCTCTAAACTAGAATCCCAGCCCCTGCTACTGGCTTTCAGACAATCCCAGGCATCTCACCTCCGCAGGCTTCTCAGGAGCACATTCTTCAGCCCTCTCCGCCCCAATCCTACCTGGGGAAACGGCCGCACCACCCGCTCACAGATACAGATGCTCCCACCCTTGGGATGAGTCGAGGCCACCACTTCTAGATCACTTTTCTCCTCCTCCTTCCTTTAAACCCAAACAAAATATACAGATGTTTTCTGTCACCAGTATCGACTCTATTGGCGCTATTCGGAATCTCCTTTTTAAAACATGAATGCATATATTCTTCCAACGTTCAGAAGGTCCCAATCTTAATTCACTGATTTGGTACTTATGGACCACTTACTGAGTGACTCCTATGTCCAGGTTATTGTTTTAGGCTCTAAGGACACAGCAGTAGGTTAAAAACAACCCCTGCTCTCACAGACTCACATTCTGAGAATCTGGGGTGATAAAGTTAATTCGTTTAGGGAGACCCATGTAATAATGGAGGCCGTCCTAAGGGCTTGCCCATGCCACAGATCTAAACCTCAACCAGCTTGATTTCTGGGAAACACCTGACAAGGAATCTTAACACCCACCAATCACAATCCTCCAATTCAGCTTTAGTGAGCTCACCTCACCCTAGAAAATGGGCCCTGCCAGCCTCGTAAGGAAACCCCCCGCCTCCTAGTTAGTCAGGCCCTGTTTCCAGTTGCCTCTTCTGAGCTCTGTGAACTCACTCTTGACCCCAAACCTCCCTCACTGCTTGTGGGGCTCTGTACTCCCCAATCCATGGATTGTTTTCTCTTGGACAAAGGACATCAAACTCATCACCAAATCGTTTTAGTTTTATAATTGTCAGGGGGAACAGGAAAGAGCGCCCGAATGTTAGGAAGTAGGGATAAAATCAAATAAATGGACAAGGAAATGTTGGTATTGCGAATGCTATAGTAAACAGGGTAGTGGGACTGAGAGTTGTGGACAAGGGAGGATTTTAGACCAAAGCATGAGTGGGGCTGGGGAGTGGGGGGCTCTCCGGAGAAATCACATCCAGGCTGGGGTCAGGGTGACACTGACCGCAAGTGACATGCTGCCCGCCAGATACAGGAGTCTGCTCTGAGTGAGCCCTCAATAAACGCTGAACCCCAGCACCGATCCCCAACATATGCATGTTTATCACAAATGAATCACACACATGCTTCGTGTTAAAGAATGGAAAGTCAGATTAGTTTGAATAGCCATCGAACACCTTTGTACACACTGTTTCAAACAGTAACATTTGGGACCTCCCTGGTGGCACAGTGGTTAAGACTCCGCCTGTCAATGCAGGGGACACGGGTTCGAGCTCTGGTCCGGGAAGATCCCGCATGCCGTGGAGCAACTAAGCCCGTGCGCCACAACTAGTGAGCCTGCGCTCTAGAGCCCGTGAGCCACAGCTACTGAGCCCACGTGTCACAACTACTGAAGCCGGCGCGCCTAGAGCCCATGCTCCGCAACAAGAGAAGCCACCGCAATGAGAAGCCGACGTGCTGCAACGAAGAGTAGCCCCCGCTCGCTGCAACTAGAGAAAGCCCGCATGCGGCAAAGACCCAACACAGCCAAAAATAAATAAGTAAATAAACACCCCCCCCCAAAACAGTAACATTTACTCCCATTACAAACATTTATAATAGGTTTTCAAGGGAAAAAAAACACCCCACCTCTCAGCCTTGGTGTTATTATCATGTATTTATAACATGCATATATGAAACTTTCATTTGCATATAAGTTCACTACATTAATAAGAGTGACCTCTTCAGCTCAGGGAACGTTAAATCTGACATTGATTTGTAGGAAGGATGAACATTTCTTTCTCGAAGATGTTACTTCGTCCTATGCCCTCCTGTGCTCAAAAGCCCAGACCCAGTTAAAAATCCCAGGCTGGGGGCAGGACCGCCCACTTGTATCAGCTATGTCCGTGCTTTCACTGCCAAGCCTACTGATGTTCTGAGTATTTGTAGTATTTATTGTTGCTACTTCCTAGTCAACATAGATTCTGACAGAAAACTAAAACTTATACTATCTACCATTCTTGATCCTACGATTAAAAATGATAAAATCTGTTGACAACAGAAGAAACAAGCCTTTCCCACAGGGACAAAAATGAAAAACAAAGCGGGAAAAATGTTAACTACAGAAACTACCACGTCGGACCTTTTATAATTAACAATGTTCTAAAAAGGACACTGAAAGGTGCCCCATGCAGACAAGGAAAATACAAACCAAAAAGCAGACACAGAGGCATAAAATCAAAGGACATCCACTCCTTTTAAGCACTCTTCTATCCCCAGGGTTAGACAAGGAAAGTCACTGTTGTACATACGTCTGTGTTGACACCTACACGAATAAACAGCAGCGCTAAGAGAGTTTACATTCAAGAGAGTAAAGGGCAGGAGAGAATTTTCGGAGGAGAAAAGGCAGCTGCCTTTAATCTCATGGACCTCTTTTATTGGTGCCTAATTAACACATATAACTTCATTCAAAAGGAGTGCCAACTAAACCTGTCGCTCGCCACCTGGCTCGACAAGGATGAAGTCGGTAGCCAGCGCAGCCGCTGACCTTCAACGTCCCCTGAAAGGAGCGTGGGGTGGAGATCAGGAGCGAGGCATCTGTGCTCTGGGAAAAACTGGCAGAACAGGCCTTCAGATAGTTAGATATTTTCAAGAGAAGATTTTATGAACTCAAATTCTTGCATCTCCTCGTATCTAGAAGAGCACTAAAATCACAAACGGTGACATCTGCTCCACGTGTGTGCCTGACTGCACGTCCGCCCTTCACTAGGATCCTATAGAGCACTGACCTTCCCCCATCTCCTTGGAGCAGGTCCTCAGAGCTATCCGAGACGCTGTCTCCAGGGCTACAGTTCTCATTTTGCCCCAAATAAAACTTAACTCATAACTCCCATGTTGTGCTTTTTTTTTTTTTCAGTGGACAGGAGCCAATTGAAAAACTATTGTATTGCTGATTGTATGACGTCTCTAAGTCCATGCTAATAAGTTGGTAATTATTTCCAAAGAAAGCAAGAAATGTTGTGATATACTCAATAGAATGGAATTATTTCCACCTTTCCTACTGTAGATTTCCTCTGAGCAGCCCAAGAAGCCATCTGAGATCACCTAGTCAGGACTCAGGAAGTTGTAAGGTTGCAGCTCCCCAGAATGATTCTGAAAGTCTCTTGCTTCATAGTGTGAAAAAAAAAAAAATTCAAATGAATAAATTTTAAACGTCTTGCTGAATTTATTGAACAATTCACGAATGGGCAGCAGCCAATCTAGCAAATAGAAACGAGCTCCCAGTAGCTGGTCAAGCTGAGACTTTTTTAGGCAGAAGAGGGTGGGAACAGGAAGATACACTGGCAGAAAAGCAGGGTGGTTACGGCAAAGGTCACTTTCCTTTAGGGGGTGGCAAGGGTTTATCAGACAGATGACCTAATTAGTGCTGATCAGATTGTCGATTGACTGGCTTAAGATTCCACTTCCGGGAGAGCCCACGCTGTAATTAAGTCTAAGTCAGGGCTTGGTGACGTGGGCCTTGGCATTTAGGGGCCCCGTTTTGGGCTACAGTCTTGTTTTTAACAATATAGAAACATTTATCTAAAAGAAAATAAATCATCAAGTTCAAACTTTCTAAAAAAAGCTCCCCGTCCTCCTATTTTTTCAGAGACTTAGGTCATAGCTCCAAATTCTAAAGAGGCCAAATTGTTAAGTATTAAGCTAAGTAGACTACAGCTAGGTGTTAGTTCTGGGCCACATGAGTGATTTATATGTGCCGTACAAACACCACGCACACTGTTATACATATGCAATGGGGCTCCTTTTACAAAACATTTACTCGGAATTAAAAGATACTTTAAAATTAGATAGAGGATTATAGAAAGTGTTTCTTAGCCTTTATGACAACACTGGACACATATGTATTTGTGTGCATCGCTGATGAGGGACAAAAACTCTTAAGTGGAGAACATGAGGCACCGTATCAACAACACATGTCGTGACAAGGTTTTCAAGAGATCCAGTGTGGCCAAAGTGAAGAAAAATCTGCACCTTTATTTTGGTGGAATAAAAACAGAATCAGTAATGGGAAACAGATAACATCGCTACAGCTCAGATCCTTCTGCCCATCAAAAAGACGTACCACGGGAAATGTTACCCTTACAATGCTCCACTAGGCCACTCAAAAAAAGCTGCAAATCAAAGGGAATTCTGAAAAGGATTTTCAATCACTTTCAGTGAAAACATTCTTTATTGGTGCGTGAAAACGTCCTTACACACGTCATGCAAAACAATTGACGTCACACAATCTCTTCTGAGAGGATTATAAATTTTAAAAGTTACAGCGACTGCAACAGTACAAAGAATTCAGGAAAACTCTAAACGAAGCAAAACACTTTGTAGAACACACGAAAGTACTGTTCACCCCTCTGGATGTTTGATCCTCCCTCCCGGTGGGAATCTATCTTGGAACCATTATATACAGAAATGGCAGTCGTTTTTGTATGTGCGTCTACAGGCACGCCATCTAACGGACTAAAAAGGAACTACAAGAATAACGTTTCAAATAATTTTACAGGGTTTGGTTAATTGTTTTCTCCATTTTGTTAATCCAAAACAGGGCAATGCCCTTCTATTTAAGATATTAACTTGTTTCAATAGATTCTTTCTGCAGGAATACGGCTTTGCCCCTTGAAAATGCAGTTTATCCCTGGTAACCTTTCTGAACAGAGGCTGACTTTTTGAACGGTCATTTCTATATTCTCCAGGTTATTTTCAATTAGCGGAAAGGAACAGAGCTTCCCATTCTGAGAAGACTCAGGACTACGATTCTTACTCTGGATTACGACACCGAGAACAAGCTTTCTCTGCGGGGCTGAGACCAACACTTCCGCGGTAGCCGCCCCTCACACGGGTAAGTTCAGCTCCTGGAAGCGAGGGCAGCCCCGGAGAAAGGTCACGTCCAAAGCTCCTCCTGGCACATTCCAGTCAGGCGGCAGCGAGGAGGCACAGTGGGCTTTGCCAGACACCCTGCAGCGAGCGCTGCTGTAACAAAGACCTACAATGCAGAGGTGGCCTTGCGCCCGGGCAGCGGGAGGAGACAGCCGAGGCCGCCTTGAGCCCTGCGGACGGCAGCCAGCCCGGGCTCCGAGAAGGCAAGGGGCGCTCGTGGCTGCTGGGAGGACACGCCTACTAGCGACAAGGACCTGAAAGGCGCGGCCAGTGAGGGCTCAGGGGGGAATGCGGAACGTGCTGCGGGAAGCGGAAGGTAAAGAGATGCCAGCGACACAGCGGCAGGAGGCTTGGCCGCAGTGCCGCCGCGGGGACAGCCAGAGGCGTGAGGGAGAGACTCGGGACACCGAGCTGAAAAGACTTCCAAGCAAGGCGGGGAAGGCGCAGCCTGCTTTCTCCCTACTGATTATGGTAAAACGTGAGAGGAAGCAGATCAATTGAGGGAAGGACTGTTAAAAAAGAAGGAAACGGGACTTGATGACTTGGAAATTCTTAGTTTACCCGAACGGCAAAGACATTAAGAGATTCACTGTCAGGAAAGACGGCTCTAAGGAAAGAGATGAGATTGTGGCCTATAACTTTTTGCTAATACCTGAGAAAGATAAAAAAAAAAAGGTCACATCAAAGGCTCTTTAAAGAGATTAAGAGTGTGACTCACAGAGCCCCTCAGCCATCTCAGAAAAGGCCAGAAAGAGAGCTGGATTATCTAGGAAAGCTCTGGGGAGGAGCCTCTGGTCTAATGCAGCAACTTCTGTAACAGGCACAGAAGACCCACAGACACTGCGTCTTAAACTAAAAGGGACAGAGACAGCATGAAACGAAAAGAGATGGCTGGACCTCCCACGATTCCACAGGCAAGAAACAAGCTGACCAAAGTACTCAGCTGCAGACACCTGCTACCTTTCATGTATAAGGAAAGACCCTGAGGGAAAGCCACACGTCTGTGGGATGCTGCTGGGAGCCACAGAAGATATTCGCAGGCCCCGAAACCTAACGGACTGTGCCTGGCTGAACTTCTAAATCGCTTGGCACTGCTGCCTCCTTCTTCCCTTCCAGTCTCTATTTTTTTGAACAGGAAGGTTTGTAACGATTATTCTATGCCTGTCTAACCCTTATATTTGGGAGCAGATACCTGGGTCTCTAGGTTCACAGATGGAGAGAAACTGTGTCCCAGGACGCACACCCAGATGCTCACTCATACTTCAGATGAGGAGATTATCCCGGATTATCTGTGTGAACCTAATGTAAGCACTAGGGTGCTTGTAAGAAGACAGCAGGAGAATCAAAGTCGGAAGTAAATGATGTCAGGACAGAAGCGGAGACGTGGAGGGATACGGCCGCAAGGGAAGGGATGCCACCCGCCTCTACAAGTTGGATGAGGCGACGAAGAGACCACCCCTGGTGCCTGCAGAAGGGACCTGTGACAGGTCACCTTACACGACAAAAGGGATTTCAAGGATTCGGTTAAGGTTTCTGTGGACCTTGTGATGGGAGGTCATCCTGGAGTATCTGGCAGACCCATCTAATCACATGAGTCCTCAGAAGCAGAGACTCTTTCCCGGCTGTCCTCAAAGAGATGTGATGACCCTGGAGCCAGAGACATACAGTATTGCTGGTCGTGAAGATGGAAAAGGGCCACAGGCCCAGGAATGCAGGTGGCCTCTCCAAGCTGGAAAGGCAAGGAAACATTTCTCCCCTAGAGCCTCCCCAGAGGAATGCTGCCCTGTGGACACCCGACTTTAGCCCAGTGAGACCCACGTGAGACATCTCACCTATAGAAGAAACCTAGGCTATTTTAAGCCACTAAATTTGTAGTAATTTGTTACAGCAGCAATAAAAGACTACAATAAAAGACTAACCAGGAGGGGTGACCAAAGATGACATGGTGTCTGGGAAGAAGGAAAAGCTTTTCTCTCATCCTGCTGTAGCCTCCGTCACACAGGAAATACGTGGCGTCAGCAGAAACGCAGACATTTACGCTGGTAACTCTTCAGATCCAGTCTGGCTGACAGAATTTACATTCCTGTATTTCTACACTCATTTTGTCTTGCAATAGACTACATTCTGGGTCGAACACTTAGAACAGTGTTTAGTATATGTAATGGGTCCTCTAGAACAACGTGCTGAATGAATAAGTGAATGTGGTCACGACAGGCTCTGCGAGGGACTGGAGTTACTCTAAAGTGCTGGTGGACACATCTCCTCAGGAACTGCTGACCTTTGTCTTTGTTTCTAGTTTAGGACGGTCAGAGTCCTATAAAATACAAGGCTAAACTGTATTTTCTGACATGAGTAAACAGCTAAATCAGCAAGGAAAAAGGATGTGTAAAATCTTAATAGGAGAAATAATTATCGTATGATCAAAGTATTTCAAAATCAGATACAGATACTTTTCGGTACACATTACAGAAAAATTTTCAAAGTATTTGATCAGAAGATTTCTTAATGGCCGTTGATCAATGCAGCATCGAGAAACTTTAGTGCAGATTTTACCAAATGCATTTATCAAAATGGGGTTTTGTTCATTTTCTCTGGAAACAAATGTTGTTGCATTAACTCTGATCATGTATCAAATTGGTTTGCCTGAATATTTAAAAGCTATCAACAGAAGCCAGCCCTTGCAACTAAAACCTCAAACATACTTCTCAAGATCTATTCCTACTCCAAATTTGTCTAGACTAAAGCTGGAAGACAGAATAAGAATAAAACCAAAATTTATCTGTATAAATAATAAAAATAACTTTTTACGCTCTAAGTGTTTTCCTCACTAACATGGCACATTACCGTTCCTACATGCTACTGCATGGGTAGGAGCAACATCATTTTAGTTGCTGGAGTATCACAGTGTTAAGAATATCTGCTTCTTGTAGTGTCAGGCTTTCATCTGTTAGCTCTTTGTTTGGAAATGAAGTCACGAGAATAAAGTCAAGAGCTGCAAATTCAGGACGGGACTGTACAATAAAGTCCCGAACATCCAGGATCCTGAAGAAATAAGATAAAAATGATTTGTGATACAAAAGTTTTATTGTCAGTTAAGCTTTTAGCTAAAACTAGATAATAAAAAAAATCACACAATTCTTCTCCTTACTTAAATGTGTTGTAACCTTCTTTAATTTAATTTCAATGGATGGATTTACCTTGGCTTTACGGTAAAATGTGAGCATTAACTTTGGAGCGCACCTGACATTTACTCTCACTGTAAACAGACACAATCCTTAGGTGAGTTATGCATCAGAGAAATGTCAACAATGTTATTACACTACAGGGCCTATTTTTTCAGAGTATAAAATATCTTAGCAGCACATGACCCAGAAAAAGGTACCTCAGATGAGCCTGTGTCAGTGTGAGTCTATAACTATGAAAAGTGTAAGTACTCTCACATATATACAGTAGCTCAACTAAGATCATAAATGTATCTCTTAGTGGGATACAATGAACAAATGTGTTATTAGCACAACAAATGTACAATGAATGTTAAAATGGCATTTAAAACTGTTTATTTGAAGTACTTGGTAAGAGTACAATTAAACTTTATTTACACTATAAATTCATGTTATAAAGAATTTGCTATGTAGAAAGTTAATCCTAATCAGGGTTATCATAAATTTTTAAAGGAGTAAAGTCCAAATCAGGTTTTACTAAAGCAAAGCAAATCTGATTCAACTTCTCATGGTTTTAGCAATGGTGCAGAACTATAGCTTTTAACAATTCTCTTTACTTTTGAGTGGTATCTGCATTTGCACCCGTATTTGGACAGTTTACAGAGGATGTTTAAGTACTAAGTGCTTCACTTCTCACACACAGCTATTGCTCTCTTAAAATTTTTGTTTTCTGTCAAAAACTTACTTCAAAAGTAAATGTAAAGAATTTCGTATTCTTCATTACTCAAGCTGCATCCAGTTTTACAAAGATAAGTCGCCCCAAGCTTACCTGTGTGTGCTATTGAATCTTTGTATCAAACGGCTCCCGTCTGCTAACCTGATCTGAATTTTGGTCGTGGGCACGGAATCATCAATAAGAACAACTGCATTAAGTAGTGACTTCTCCTCTTCTTCTGGGGAGGAAGGCGTACTGACTATTTCAGGTGTGAGGCTAAGAAAGAAGAACTGAAGAATCAGAATGTGAATCTGAACACATAAGATGCACAACACCCTGAAGACAGCAGAACAACCACTTAGACCTGCACCTGACCTCCAGTCATCCCGCCGTGGCTTCTGCCCCAGTGGGGACACGGCTTCCTTGGGGTCTCCTATTCTTCTACCTTCTTTCATGACATTAAAATTACCTTGGGTCCTATGATTCTGATTTAGTTTATCCAGCCTCTTTTGAAAGCCTAACTCTGTATTCCTTCCTCCCCAATCCCTTTGAAATTTCATGAGACTGTTCAGCACAATGGTCTTCAGTCAGAAACCTGAGGAGCAACTTGGAGTTAACATCCAAGACTGACCATGAGCACAGACAGACTTGGTTTCAGATCCCAGCTTTGTCAATTGTGTGAACTCCAGTACCTAAATTAATCTCTCTGAATCCCAGTTCTATCATTTATAAAATGGGGGGGGGAATAATAATATGTCATGTAGGTCTGTTATAGTAAGTCCTTCATATAGTGCTTGGAATAGTGTTTCAAGAGGTATCAGCTATATTTGTACATATCATCAGCACTAAGCTATCAACTTAAACTTAGTTGATATTACTTTAAAAATCTGCTTTAAGTAGTTACTGCTTTACAAGAGAGTAGTTCCTAAGTGTGAGTGAGAAATGAAATTTAATATATGGCGATGAATTTATAATGAACCTTGTGTGATACAATCTCTTACCACTGGACCTTGGTTACTAGGGACCATAGTGCCTTCTAACGCTAGCAGGATGACCCATCATTGTAAGCCGAAAGCGAATCTCAAAAATAGAGTGCTCTTTTGATTAAGCAATTAAAACAAATTAAAAGAAATTTAGAAATTCTTCATAGACATCAAATCTTAATCCTCTTTCAGTCATCCTGCGGGATTCTTTGATGGCCTTGATGCTGATTCTCTCAAATACTGGGACTTTGATGGCTCCCTATAAATGACTGTCTTTTGAAAAAAATAAAATAAATATATATTTATCAGTAAAAAGTCCTATGAGCATCTGTGCTTTAGTCTAGTGTAAACCTAGCTCATCATGACTCCAACTCCCACCCAAAAACGTTCTCAGCATGTCTGGCAAAGTGGTAAAATTAACTGGTACTTACTGCTAACACTTCGCCTTTCCTTAGCTACTTCCTGACACGTATTTTAGAACTAATTTCAGAATGTAGTATTAAGGAATTTCCTTTCAAGTTTGGAATTGAGGACTGAAACAGCTGCACCGCCAAGGTGGGTTACTCTGCAACAGTCCAGTGTCCCTTACACAGGGAGGGGGACGAAACCCAAAGAGGGGACGGGAGTCAGTGAGCATAAAGGGCCTCTTCCCTCTCCCTTTGCATCTTTATAACCAGGTCTACACACTGTCATCACCACCACCAGCACAGCCTCTGCAGCATTTGCTATTTCATTTAGATCCTGGAGTGAGGGAGGCACTGTTGCTTAGTGGGCAACAGCACGGATGCAGGGGCCCGACTCTGGGATTGACTCTGCCACTTATTAGACGTGTGACTCTGGGCAAGTCACTTAACCTCTTTGTGCTCAAGGGCTGGAATGGCCTTTCGAGATAATTAAGGCCAACCACATCATTTTATAGGAAAGGAAAACTGAGTCACAGAGATTGAAAGATACCCTCAGAGTCAGAGAGACAGGCAGTGAACAAGCTGGTTAGTGTGTTGACAAAAGCTAGGAAGGAAGAAAGACCATTCTATAGCTGTTAGATCTGCCTCTCAGGAAAAAGTACTCAACCTGTTCTTTTTGTCCCTGGCTCTCCTCAGTTTGTGAGATCACTCCATTTTTTAAAATATAATTTTATTTCTTTCAATGAATTTGAAATAAAAAAAATTTGGAATAATGAAAACAAGAAGTCATATTAACTTTAACATTTAGCTCTCAAAGTCATGGCTGTGTGTTATTTCAAACTTTCTCCTCATCATTCAAGCCATAGTGACATTTTTCATATACTGTATTATGTTTCAAGAATTAATATTAAAAAGAAAAATTTTTTAAAAAGGAAAAGAAGAAAGTTAATTGATAAAACAAGCTTTCTAGGCAAACTGGAGGAAAGGATGTAGCTTGTAAGGGGAGTGATTCCCTCAGACCCATCTTCTTCAGACTTAAAAGAGGGTGGTGGGGATGGATGTGATAAACTCAGAGGCTAAGAGGAATGTATTAAGAAAGCTAATTCTTGTCAGGCTCTGTTTTGCCAGCAGAGCTGCTGCGAGTGAGGGCCAGGGGTAGAACGGGCGCTGTGGGAAAGCCGGGCACGTCCGGGCTCAGCCGTCCGGGGGCAGGAGAGGGGCAGCCCGCCTGCCCAGCACGGGCGCGCGGGCGTCCCCAGAAGCACCGACTGCACAGGACAGACAGATCCAGTGGCTGTGCAGTCAGGCAAGGGGCTGCAGAACCGCTGGTCAGAGAATGAAGCAGAGGCAGGAAGGAAGGGGCTGTGAGACCTTAGAGAAGAGGGCCCTCCAGGGCCCAGGGACCAAGGCGCAGGCACACCTCAGGCGTAGTGTCCGGACTCGGGGCAAACGGCAGCTTGTGGATGCACAGTGTGCCAGACAGGCAGTGACTGTGCTGAAGCAGAGACAGATTTACTTCATTTCACGATCCGTATCATCACACACGCCAGCTCAGAAGCCTACCGTGAGCGTGTGTCAGAAGTGCCAGCCCTGCCGTCAGAAACGCTGCTGAGGTTTTCTAGCTCTACCTGGCTCACCAGCTCACTTTCAGTAAATAACTGTACTGCTCTACTATCAAAAATTTGTAGTTTTACACCTACGGTTTGCTTGCTCCTATAATATTACGTGAAGGTACTGGGTAATATTTCTATCGCATTTAGGTTTACACCGTTTTATTGTGGTCTACAAATAAGTCAATTTACACCTATGTAAAGTTTTCTTTGCAATTAGACTGCCAACTATGGAAGACAATGGAATCATTTCTCATTCTGTTTTGTTTGCTTCTTTTTAATTACTTCTCTGTTCAGTAGATAGTTGTCTGGAGCTCTTGAGAAACAAGCCATTTTAGAAAGTTACTTTCTGAATAGAAAAAGGCTGACTGTTAGAACTTTTATGTTTTAATATGTTTCTTAACGTGAAGCCCTCTAACGCTCTGTGCAATCCTTCACCTTGTTAGAACATACACAGCCAACTATTCTGCATCTGGACCCATGTACATCACACAGGCTCACACCACCACGCTCATCTTCTGTGTAAATTTTCTGTGCGTCAGAAGCTGGAAACTCTAAAGACTACATTTCTCAGACTCCCTTGCAGCTAGGATTTTGTAGGATTCCACCCTTCCATCAAGCAAATAAATACATACTTGTACGGTGAAAGTTAAGACCATGGCGTGGAGATGATGCAGCTCTTCTGGTCCCCAAGGTCCTGGAGGCATCTGACTCTCCCAGTGCAGTCATGATGGGGTGTTCTAGCTCTGGGCCCCAGCTCCACAGGCTCTGAGCAACTGATGGGGCACAGGAGGTGTTTTCTCTAGAAAGTTCTGTTTGTTTCTCCTGTCTAAGGAAAGCTTGGTTTGCTATCTCTTCCAGAAATTCTATAAATTATTCAAGGCTCTGTAAGAAAACCCTTACTATTTAATCTAGCAAATGGATTCTGTTTTCCATAATCAAAAACCCTGACCAATATGGCTAATGATTAACACAGCATTATCACCACTTATCTTTGCCATTCTTCCTTCATCATTTTCTCCTTTTTTATTGTCATTTTCTCTAGTTATTTCCCTTATAAGTAAAAAGGCTGGCCTTTGTAAGATACTATGATCAATCAGATAATAAATCATTATTTTCATGAGTTCAAACTGCCAATTATAATCACTGGGGCTTCTTAGCTATCTTCCCTTTAGGCAACCTTCTTCAATTTCAGTTCTAAGTTTACTCTACAACTGACCCTTGAAAAACACGGGTTTGAACTGGGCAGGTCCACTTACGCATGGATTTTCAACAGCAAACACTATTACAGGATCTATAATATAGAGTACTACACGATCCGAGAATGGGGAGTCGTGGATACAGAGAGCCAATTATAAGAGGAGTTTCGACTGCTTGGAGGGTCGGCGCCCCAAACCCCCGTGTTGTTCAAGGGTCAACTGTACTTCTACTAACAAAGATATGCATTCTAACTTTAATTCTTGGTCATACACTTAAATAATAGAAAAAGAAAGCATATGAAACAAAGAGATGACTGGGCATTTAACCTGTGTTATAATTAAAAATCATAATCTCAATAAATATTAAGTAAAAAATGAGAAGTGCTAGAAAATATTAAAAAACTATCTCGGGGTTGTAGTTATAAAAAAAAAGGCAGGAAGAAATAGGACAATTCAGGAGAAGCCTGACTGTGTTGAAAGTAAAGAGAGATGAGGGAGAATTTCCAAGTAGACCTGTCCTTAAAAGAGCAAGGTCAACACATGTTCCTGTATTCTCTACATATCTCAGAAATAAGCCTCTAATGGGAGAAAAGGATGCAGAAAGGGAGACTTGAGAAATGAAAGACAGGTGCAGAGAGCTGATACTGAATTCTTTCCTATGTTGAGAAATGAGAGGGGAAGAGAGAACCGGTGTGCACAAGGCAACTGAAAAGAACTCAGAAGGGAAGGAATCACATGAAAAGGAACAAAGGGTGCACAAAAGGGTATGTTGGAAACATGGCCAAGGCCGCACTTCAGCATGCCACCTGCAGTCACCTGTGCACAAATGGAGGGTCATGTTTACCAGCGCATGTAACAAGCTTTATGAAGAGGCAAGCCGTGGCCATTATAAAGGTGTCCACTCGTACATTACACCACGCACACTGGTTTCTAAGTTGTGCTTGGCAAAGTCCTAGGGTTCTTTGGAAATGTCTGAGGCAATTCCCTCTTCCTGCAATAAGAGGAGTTCTCTATGTGTTCCCATAACTTGAAGAAAGAGTTTGGCTCCTTAAGATATATCGAAAATAACCAACTTAAGCCCACTGCTTTGGCTTCAAGAGCTTAACAATTACCTACGGCAGACAGGGATGCTTACAGCTGTGATCTAAGATACCTACTGTTTTATCTAATCAACAATTCCCCCTGTGAACCCACGTAATCGTAATCAGAAAGAGGCAGGATGGCACAGTGGTAAAAAGCACAGACTTGGGGGCCAGAGTGCCCAGTTTGAAGCTCACACACTAACCACTTCCTCGCTCAGTCACCCTGGGCAAACTGCTGCATCTGCAAATGGAGTGATAACAGGGTCTATGCCAAGGAGCTGCTGTAAAGATGAAATGAGGTAATGGCTGTAAAAGTGCTCTGAGGAGGGCTTCCCTGGTGGCGCAGTGGTTGAGAGTCCGCCTGCCGATGCAGGGGACACGGGTTTGTGCCCCGGTCCGGGAAGATCCCACATGCCGCGGCACGGCTGGGCCTGTGAGCCATGGCCGCTGAGCCTGCGCGTCCGGAGCCTGTGCTCCACAACGGGAGAGGCCGCAATGGTGAGAGGCCCGCGTACCGCAAAAACAAAAAAAAAAAGGGGGGAAAAACGTGCTCTGAGGGCCAGGAATGTGGTAACTGCTATCTAAGTATCATCTATTAATATTATCACCAGATTGGCACATCTAATTCCATCAGCAAGGTCTTCACGGTTTATAGTTTAGTTTTTACTTCCCAGGTTACTTTGCTTTTCTTGATCTCAAAGCAAATTCATGTTGAACAAAGACAAGCATTTTCCTCATTTTAGGGCTTTACCTCCCAAGTTTTTGTCCTTCTCCACTGAAAGCCTTGAACCTCAGTCTAGGTTTTATGTATTCTTCATCGTGATGATCCTCCATATCCAGATTCACGTGGCCTCTGTGAACCAGCCGCTGAAGCTCCAGGGGAATCTCTCTTAAAAAAAGAAAAACCACAGTGAGATACCACCTCACACCTGTCAGAATGGCATTAATCAAAAGGAACACAAATTAACCAATGTTGGCGAGGATGTGAAGAAAAGAGAACTCTTGTGCACTGTTGGTGGGAATGTAAATTGGTGCCGCCACTGTGGAAAACAGTATGGAGGTTTCTCAAAAAACTAAAAATAGAACTACCAAATGACCCAGCAATTCCGCTCTTGAGTGTATATCCAAAAAAACACAAAAGCACTAATTCCAAAAGATGCATCCACCCCAAGGTTCATAGCAGCATTATTTACAATTGCCAAGATATGGAAGCAACCTAAGTGTCCATCAACAGAAGAATGGATAAAGAAGATGTGGTACATATATACAATGGAATACTACTTAGCCATAAAAAAGGATAAAATTTTGCCATTTGCAGCAATACGCATGGACTTAGAGGGCATTGTGCTAAATCAAATAAGTCAGAGAAAGACAAATACTGTATGATGTCACTTACATGTGTAATCTAAAAAAATACAACAATCTAGTGAATATAACAACAAAAAAAGCAGCAGACTCACAGATATAGAGAACAAACTAGTAGTTACCAGTGGGGTTGGGGGGAATATTGAGCTAGGGGAGTGGGAGGTACAAACTATTAGATGTAAGACAGGCTACAGGGATGTATTGTACAACCCAGGGAATATAGCCAATATTTTGGAGTAACTGTGAATGGAAGGTAACCTCTAAAAATTATATAAAAATAAAATAAAAATTAAAAAAAAGGAAAAAGGTTTCAGTAAACTTTTTGAAAAATGAGTCTACACTGTTGCGATTGTGATAGTTAAGCTGTGAACTTGAAAACAGCAATTTTTGCTTAATTTATAATTTAAAAATTTCCATGATGATTGACTACTTCTCGTAGATCTTTCTTCCTTAAAGGTGCCTCATATTATTCCTTAGTGATTCTCAACATAGGGATTTTGTCGTCACAGGGAGGCTGGAGTGCTTCTGACAGAAGGCCAAACTGTAGGGAAGCAATTTACACCTAAGTCGGCATTAGAAAATCCCGATGAGGACATAACAGTTAATGTGAATATTCATTTCTAAACACCCTGGAGAAGTGTGGAAATTTGACAGGGGTGATTTTGATTGTCATGTGATTCACGCATGCTGCCCTCCCTTAGGGTCAGCATCAGGGCAGGAGATGCTCTGTCTCAGGGTCTCAACTTACACCATGAAGACTTGTCGGGGGTTCCACAGAACCACTGAGGGTCCCACCAGGGGGTCACATGGATGACAAGGCTGTTTATAACGCCTGAGCCTAAAACCTAAGGCTTAGGCTCTATCTTACATATAAGCAAAAAAAAAATTTTTTTTTTTTATGGTATTGTATAAATATGCTTTGAACTTTTCAGGAACTCATCTGCCATATAAACAGAAGGAACATTGCACTTTGTCTTGTTTGGAACTGTACCAAGCGCCTGACTGCAATGCCACTTATAGTAATTAAGATGCCAAAGTCACACACCTCATTATTCTGTTTTTTGTGTGTCGCATCTACATGAAAAGTGCTAGACTGCACACAGGTGCAGTCTAGGTCAGTCTATCCGTCTACTTTGTTATGTCTTCTGGTGTAATCATACCTAGGCATTAGATGTTGAAATATGTTTAGTTTTATGATAAATTACCTTCCTTTACTTCTTCACCATATTTAAGATAAATTATGTGAATGTTTTTAGAAATAATATGAACAGATTGATTATGTTACCTATAAATTCTTCTTTGAGGATAGTGAAGATAGTATTACAAAATATTTGTTATAAAGAAGGAACAATGATTATACAGCTGACAACCACTATCTGACGATCATTTTTTTCAAGGAGTCGTTTCTAAAATCGTTCTTGATCATAATTTGTACTTGAGGATACGGTGTAGCTCAAATGAAAAAATTCTCTTAGTATACCATGACTGACCACTAGCCTACAACATCCGTCGAGTATTTTCATTTAATAATAAATTAGTTTTGATCTATATTATAGCACATTCATCATCATGTTCTTTTCTTCTTCCATCTGGAAGTAAGCGTCATTTCAGCAGTCATGTTGACCTTTACTCAGAAGATGAGCACTTCCCCCACCCAGTGGCTCCCAAGCTCTGCCCAGTGACTCTGCAGGTTTCCAAGTCCACAGCACTGACTTCAACTCTTACCCTTCTATTTGCCACCAGCATACACTGCTTCCCGGGTCAGCTTCCCACCTTTCTCAATGACCTCCCTCCCGCTTACAGCATTTCTTGCTTTTCTTTGGTATTCTGACATTACTTTTGTAGAATTCAAATACAAAATCCATGCTACTTAGTTCTAAAATGCCTTTCCTTTCGAGTTCCTTGCCCACCTCAACTCCGATGAGTTCCCATCTCCACTCCACTTCAGCCACTCTCCTTGGACAGATTTCCTCACTTGGAAAAGCCCCACCTTCAATTCCTGGATGGAGTGTAACCTCCTGCTCCAGCCCCTTCACTGCTACTTACATCTCCCAGTTCATGGCCAGCCTGACACCTTTCTTCAGTTGTATTTCTACTTAGGGATGATCACACTGTCAGCTAGTGAAAGCACAATGCAGAAAAGCTTTTATAATCGTAGCAAAATCACTTGATTCCTCGTCCTCTAGCCAGAAGGCCTGGTGAGTTATGATGTTCTTTAGATGGGTCGGAGCCCTGTGAATCTGGTTTACTTTCACAAAGTATAACTTCAAACTAACCTTTTGAAATCTTCTGCCAGCAGTAATGCCACTTTAAAAGCTTTCTAACATAAGTTGCTGAAATTCAGGCATACATGCAATGAATCACCCTTGTCAGTAGTGAGCAGGACAGTGGCTTAGTGGATGAGCAGCCAGCTGCTAATCAATTCACTAATTTATTACAATACCTCTGCTCAGAATTGGGACCATAGCTTCACTGGATTTTAAAAGGGACCAATGACCACTGCTCCCCCCCAGCAAGTTAAGAACCACTGACATACAGATAGCAACATGTCCTTTATATACTTAAAAATATCCTTCCCCCCAGCAACCACTTACAGAATATATTCCAGTATCTCACTCTTAAAAACCAGTAGAGCACTACTGAACGGCGTTCTGTTTAAAAGAAAAAGAAGTTCCACCCTCAGTAACAAATAGAACCCAAGTAACACAGCTTACCCTCTCTTAACGGACTCCAGAAACTGAGCATTTGTTGGGTCACTGTAAGGTCTCAATTCTCCATCGTCTAAGCTGAAACCATTGCTCCACAGTTTAAGCAAAATCTGAACCTTTTGAGCGTAGGAAAAAAGAAATACAAGAACGCGTCTGCATTAAACAATTTTAATTTTCAAATGTGATATTTATGATTTACTTTATTTAAAATATAGAGTTATTTGTACTATTCTTTTGTTTTTTTTGCTGTACGCGGGCCTCTCACTGTTGTGGCCTCTCCCGTTGCGGAGCACAGGCTTTGGACGCGCAGGCTCAGCGGCCATGGCTCATGGGCCCAGCCGCTCTGCGGCATGTGGGATCTTCCCGGACCGGGGCATGAACCTGTGTCCCCTGCATCAGCAGGCAGACTCTCAACCATTGCGCCACCAGGGAAGCCCTGTACCATTCTTTATTCAGCTGAAATAAAGGTATAAACGAAGCCACGTGTGAGATCTATATTTAGCTTAATGAACTGACAATGGCTGAAATAGCAAAGGTCCCATCGCTGGACCCTGGCCTTGAAGTACAATTATTTCCAGTTCACTGAGAAGACCAAAGTCCTGAGAGCATCCAGCTGCCACGCCACACCCACCCTTCTCCATCATCTCTGTCTTCTTTCTTTTTTAACATCTTTATTGGAGTGTAATTGCTTTACAATGGTGTATTAGTTTCTGCTTTGTAACAAAGTGAATCAGCTATACATATACATATGTGGCTGCTTCCCACTAGCTAGCTATTTTACATTTGGTAGTGTATATATGTCCATGCCACTCTCTCACTTCGTCCCAGCTTACCCTTTCCCCTCCCCGTGTCCTCAAGTCCATTCTCTACATCTGCGTCTTTATTCCTGCCCTGACGACCCTAGGTTCTTCAGAACCTTTTTTTTTGGTTTTGTTTTAGATTCCATGTATATGTGTTAGCATATGGTATTTGTTTTTCTCTTTCTGACTTACTTCACTCTGTATGACAGACTCTAGGTCCATCCACCTCACTACAAATAACTCAATTTTGTTCCTTTTTATGGCTGAGTAATATTCCATTGTATATATGTGCCACATCTTCTTTATCCATTCATCTGTCGATGGACACTTAGGTTGCTTCCATGTCCTGGCTATTGTTAATAGAGCTGCAATGAACATTGTGGTACACGACTCTTTTTGAATTATGGTTTTCTCAGGGTATATGCCCAGTAGTGGGATTGCTGGTCTACCCGTCTTCTTTCCTGCTACAGAGCTTAACTATTTATGCCAGGGGGGCAGACAGAACCTCCAGAGACCCTCCAAGGCTAAACTATACATGTTTAAAATGAAACACAACTCCGAAATTTCAAAAGGCAAAAACAAAGAATGACTTTAGGCATTTCTATGTTTATAACTCAGCTAATTCTACATCATGATGGTATGTCATTTATAATAATTATTATAACATATATGTAAGCTCATTTTGACAGTGAGTCATACATTCTTTCAACAAATAGTTATGTATCTCTAAGTGCAAGGCACAACTGAGATATAAAATACAAAATTTAAGTATGAAAACTTACACATAATTGTAAGTCCTTTTAATCCATGCTTCAAAAAATAACAGAACAAAAAGAGATTATATTATTAATTTTTAATTTTATAACAAACAGTAGTAACTAGAGGCAAAAATCTACAATTTTTCATTTTCTTTCTGTACGTACATCTTGCAACTGATTTTCTCCATAGATGTATTCAGACCGCTTACAAAAGGAATTACCCAATCTGTATCCTCCACCTGTAAAAGACTAAAACACACACATAGCAAATGAGCTGAAAATCCACTGAGGCTTATCAAGCAAAGTGGTATGACAATGTGTGATAATATATTTTAAAACTGTATCAATTATAATAGCCAAACTGGTTTATACTTTGCAGGAAATTTTTATATTAAAATAAAGGTCTTATATTACAGAGAGGTATACTCTAGTAAGAAATTATGTTTCTTCCCACAAAAACATTAGTGACTCAGAAGCTGAAATAACTTAGGCCAATCTTAAACTAAGAAATGCATTTATACGCTGAAATAATGTTTTCAAGTAGAAACAGACTTTAAAAACCCACCTTTAATATTTTATGACGTCTTATAATAATTATAATTCTTGAATCATATTTCACAAAGTAAATAAGAGTTTCATAGAGAAAGGAAGAATTTTATAAATGAGTATAAATTACCCTGAAGAAAAGCTCCATACTTATAAGCTGCTTTGATTCAACTGTGACAAATCAACTAGACTGTAATTTTTGTTTTGTTATACTAATTACAACGTCTTCTATTTTTCAGGTAATATAGCTTATGAGGTAAAACTGCTGTTTCTTTTAATCACCATTCATATCATAAATGAGCTATTAATCATCACATTGCTTTCCTCTCTACAGACTAAATTATATCAATCCTATATTTTTCTTACAGAATTGGAGAACTTGCAAGAACCAAAATTACCTGAGACCTAACTGAAAGAGAATTTCAAACTGTGGGTAAAGAACGAAATGAAAACTAAAATTTAAGTTTCATTTAACAAAAGCGGTTCTGAGCAGTGGATGACCCTCACAATTACCAGACAGGCCCCCTAGGCACACTGGACACCTACTGAGTCATAATCCCTGGGGCCACATGGTGGTTTAGAAAATCTCCCAAATGATTTTGATGAGGGAACTCAGGTTGCGAAATGATGATTATAAGAATATATGACAATTATACACAAAAATATACTTAAAGTCTTCTTTGATATACCAGTACTCTGCCAGCTGACATAGTTATAGAAGCTGTATAAAAGTTTTATAGGAATTTAAGGCACAAAAACAACTCAATCGAGAAAGGAGAGCCTTTCAACACACAATGGTGAAGCAACTGGACCTCCATAAGGAGAATAATGAACCTCGATGTAAACCTTATAGAAAGTTAACTCAAAATGAATCGTAAGTTTAAATGTAAAAAGAAAAACGATAAAAAATGTTCTAGATAACATGAAAGAAAATCTTCCGGACCTATAGTTAGATGATGAGTTCTTGGACAAGATACCAAATACATAAAAGAAAAAAAAAAGGATAAACTGGACTTTATCAAATTGAAAACTTTTGCTCCGTAACAAATCCTGGTAAGAGGATGAAAAGACAAGCTACAGTCCAGGAGAAACTATCTGCAGACCATATATCTGACCAAGGACTCATACCTATTAAAATATATACAGAACTCTCAAAACTCAACAGTAACGAAACAAACAATCCAACTAGAAAATGGGCAAAAGTCCGTTTACTGAAGAGGATAATAAAGATAATGGCAAATAAACACACGGAAAGATGTTCAATATCACTAGCCATTAGGAAAATGCAAATGAACATGATTAGCCATTAAGAAAATGCAAATCAAAACCACAGTGCGTTATCACTACACACCTATCAAAATGGCTAAAATTATAACAGTGACATTACCAAATGCTGGCAAGGATGTGGAGAAACCAGATCCCTCCCACACGGTGGAAAACGCTTTGGCAGTATGTATATGTATAAACATATACGTACCCTTCGACCAGGCAGCTGCACTTCTAGGCATTTATCCCAAAGAAATAAAAACTAATTTACATACAAAACAAGAGTGCTCACAGCAGCTATATGTCTGCCTTCCTTCCTTCCTTCCTTCCTTTTCTCTCTCTCTCTCTTTCTATCCATTTCGTTAGTTGTGCCGGGTCTTAGTTATGGCAGGTGGCCTCCTTAGTTGCGGCGTGCCAGCTCCTTAGTTGAGGCATGCGATCTCTTAGTTGTGGCATGCATGTGGGATCTAGTTCCTAGCCAGGGATTGAACCCGGGCCCCCTGCATTGGGAGCACGGAGTCCTAACCAATGCGCCACCAGGGAAGTCCCAGTAGCTATATTTCTAATGGCCAAAAACTAGAAACACCTAAAATTTCCCTCAATAAGTGAAGAGTTAACAAACGGTGGTACATCCACGCCATGAGCGCTACTCAGGAATAAGAAAGAAGAATCTACTGATACACTCAATAACTGATGGATCTCAAGGGCTTAAGCAGAGTGGGAAAAAAGCTACTCCTAAAAGGTCACATACTGTACGATTCTATTTGTATAACATTCTCGATATTACAAAATTACAGAGATGGAGAACAGATTAGTGGTGGCCGGAGGTCTATTGAGGGCGGGGTCGGTGGCAGTGACTCTAAAGGGGGCCACCAAGAGGAGACTGTCGTGATGATGGAGAGCATCCAGCTCGAGGAGGTCACTACACAAACCTACACCTGTGATAAAATGACACAGACCTACACACAAACCCTGCACCGAGGTTAAATTCCTACCTTTGGGACTGAACTATAATTATGTAACAACCGCTGGGGGAAACTGGGTGAAAGGTGCATAAGACCTCTCTTCATTCTTTGGCAAATTACTGTGACTCTATAATTATTTCAAGATAAAAAGGTAAACAGAGAAGTTTTATAGAAATGTTAAGAAACTGCCTCAACTTTCGACCATTAGTAGAAAGATTATATAGACTTAGAAAAATAAAACAAATATTTGAAACAAATATACAGTTAGAAAAACAACGTTTGCAACTAATATAAAAATCTTTAGGAGATCAAATATATAAACAGCAAATTTAGTTTTTTTTTAAACTTTAATGTTATATTGCTTTTATATTTTATATTTTATTTATTTATTTTATTCCTTGGCCACGCTGGGCGGCATGTGGGAACTTAGTTCCCTGACCATGCCGCCTGCAGTGGAAGCTTGGAGTCAACCACTGGACCACCAGGGAAGTCCCAATAGCATATTTAGTTTAAAAAATTCAGCCCTTACCTTAGATTTGTCATCACTCGAAGCTCTTGTGGCTTCATTCAGAGGGACAGCCCCATGTTCCCTTGCCTCTTTGAAAAGTTCATTCACAATTTTCCCAGTTGAAGGTCGAACTATATGTAATCCACTGCATTCATGTTCACTTGAATAGAACCTTTAAACATTACAGTTCATGAATAAAGACAGAATACAAACATAAACTACTTTAAGGCAAAAAGCTACACAGTCTTAGGAAATGACTTTTATTTAAAGAGAGCCATTTCTAAGGCCTTTGTGGAAATATTTAATTTTAAAAACGGGATTAAGGAATTAAGTAGTATCAACAGTTTGCAGAGATTTGGTAGCAAATTCAGCATCCCACCTGAGAACTGACTAGTTTGTTTCTTCCTCACTTACCCTCTGTAACTGCTCATCTATCACATGGATCTCTTTGACAGCTGACAACCAGAAGCTAAGCCTCTCCCCCCGAGGAATCCACATTCAGTAGGGCCTGGTCAGTGAAGAGACTTCTATATTTAGATGCTGTAAATATCTAAATCTAGACCATAGGGCTACACATAGAGTTTACTCCTCAGAGAGTTCTGATTGAAAAATTATAACCTCCCTGTGTTAAAGGTAAATAACTTAGACCACAAACAATTTTCTCAGTGTTAACTATGCAGTGAATCATTTCTCTATTCTTTTCTATTTCATAATGGTCCTAGGAAATATAAACATTTCCTTCACATAAACTAGTAACCTATTTTATCTTTCAAGATTTTTTACAATCAAGAATATCAGAAAATATAACCAATGAAATATCAACATGGAGACTTCCAGAATAAGGTGACAATCAAAGCTCATATCCTTGACTACCGATACCCTCCAATTCAGTTCCTAATTTGCACTGAACTGACTCACAAAACAAAGGGGGAAAATTATATCAGCACTGGAGACTAGGAACAGAAGTCACCTTCAAGACTTTCCCAAAATTAGTATATGCAAAACTAAACAGGAAAGGGAAGGGCAGCTAAGCTCTCAATTCACTGTAAGTGGAAGAAAGATCTACACGGAGAACAATGGACACCAGCAGAACCCCACTAACAGGCCAGCTCACAACTACTGAGGGTGGGGTGGGATGGATCCAGCTGCTAGCGCTCTGGTCAAGTACACTGAGGACTAAGTTCACCCAGAGCAGGAGCGTCTGGAAGCCTTCCTGCCCAGCGGATACTCAGAGGGCCCAGTACAGACAAGCAAGGCCGAACACTGCCATGGCTGGCTCTTACGACAGGGGTCAGCGTTAGAAGGCGCTTGATAGCAGATGCCTTAAATGGCAGCACTGAGAAAGGAAGGGAAGGGAAGGGGAGGGGAGGGGAGGGGAGGGGAGGGGAAGCAAAGCTTCCTGCTGCAGCTCCTCCTGTTGGAGCCCCTTCCCTCCTGTCTCCTGTCCCTGATCTGGCAAAGTACAACGATAGAGTTCCTTTTTCTCAGCCTTGGTGAGAAAGACCTTACAGGCAAAACCTGACGTAGGAAAAGATTTACTAACTTCTTTATGGTCACTGATTTTTTATTACCGGTATAAGAAATCTTTGCCTACCTCAGGGTCTATTTTCTTCTAGAAGTTTTATTGTTTTCCACAATCCATCCTTCTCCTCTTTCATAAGTATGCCTATATACTTGACTCTCCTTCTCTATTTAAATTCATCTGATCATCAACGTCTGTCCACTCCCATAGATAGCAACCTTCTCTATACAGAGGACTCTCAAATGTATGTCTTTAGACCTTCTTACTTACGGCCTGGTGCTGAACTGAAAAGCACCTACTTGAATCCAGTTCATCTCTTCCCATTAATGATCACATTTTCCCTGGATACCAGATTAAGAAGCTTTCAGTCTTCCCTCTTTCCCGTTCACTTACTCTCTATATTCCACGTCATCACGTTTCTACAATCAATTCCTTGAAAGTATCCCACACCAGTTTCACCCCTTTCTGCTCCATTCCACTGACACCATCCTAACCTCAAATTTCATGCCCACATTCTCTGGATTACTGCAGCTGTCTTCTTCTTGATTTGTCTCCTTAGTTTGTTCTTCCCATTGCTATTTATCTTATACGGTACTGCCAGACCTACTTTACCAGAAGTATAATAATAATAACCAACATTTATCAACTGCTCATTTAATCCTCATAACAATGGCATTATTCCCACTTTCCAAATAAGAAAACTGAAGCTTAGGGAATTAAAAACACTTGTCCACAGGCAAAACCTTATCAGAACAGAGAGAAAAAAAGATAGAAAACTGAGGTGTGTCTATGTCTAGAATCAAAGCTCTACCGCTCTACTATAGTTTTTATGGTAAAAGCTACAGTGAAAAACATACACTGGCTTTCCCCCGCCTTGCGCACAAGAGTAGCTCTCCTTGGCTGTCAAGGCTGGCCGTGATGTGGCTGCATGCAGGACTGGATGCATAATGTGTGGGCCGGCGGCAAAATGAAGGTAGGAGTCTCCTTGCTCAAAGTGCATTGAGAATTTCAAGACAGTAATACACAGCCTTAAAGCAAGCTCGCGGCCCTTCCCGGAGAGGGGCTCTGGGCGAAGGCTGGGGCTCCACGTGCACGAAGCACACACGGCGGCACCCCGCCCACCCAGCCTCACCTGCCGCGAGGCTACTCAAGTTCTGCTACTCCTTTCTGGCTCGCTCTTGGCATTTTTATTATTTTTTCTTCTGGGCCTATTTTGTTCCTTGTCTTCTGTGCCTACCCACATCCTAATAACCTTTTAAGCCCCAGCTAGGTACCGACACTGTGCTAGACATCTGATAGACTTACTGAATTCTCAAAACCATACTAGTGTCTCATGACTTGTAGGGGACATTTTTTTTTAAGTTCTTACATTTTTGGACAAGAAGACTCACATTTTTAAAGTTCTATTTGTGACAGAGAAGCTTCTGTGGATGAATATGTAAAAGCAGCTGTCAGGCTAACTTCTGTGAGTTTTTCTGTAGATCCTGCCCCTCCTCTTGTAAATTAAAAATAGGTCACACTACGTCTAGAGTACTTAAGTTTCACATTATGTACACAGTGACTTAAAATGACAATGAACAGATGAATGTTTTGATATCTAATGTTGTCCAAGAAGGTGGACCATTAATTAAGACTGTTTTCTGTACCAGATAGAGCGGTAGACATGCAATGAAACCCGGCAGATGTCAATGCTGAATGTGAAGTCAAGGGAACTGCATACTTAGCATTCGAAAATATCACGCTTCGCAAGAAGAAAACATTGCCAATAATCTGCTTCACATTGTATTTTAAGCAGATTAAACATAGTATAAGCATCAACCAATATATTTAAGGCAGCGCCTCTTTTTGGATATGTAAATAATTCTAGAAGTCAAATCTGAGGCACAAAGTCCTTAAAAATTTCATTATCAAATTATAACTGTTAATGGCAACACTGTTTCAGATAGCATAAAATAAAAGAGAAAAAACCACTCATTGAAATATCTCAAGGATTATATTCGAAGAGCAAGGAAAATATTAATACACTAATCTTATTTTAAGAAGTCAAATATTTTGATTTGTTATACCAACAAATTAAGTCATTCAAAATCTGTTCAAACTGGGGAACAGTGGCCAAATAGTTAATGAGTAAAACTTTGGTACATTAATATTTTGAGCTCTTTCAAAATTTCAGAGAGTGTATAGATTAAGGAAGCAGTTAAAATACACAATATTATATACATATATGTCTATGTATGTGTGTATAGGCATACACACATACACAAACATACATATTAAATAAGAATTAAATGAAAGGGAAGGATATTCAAACAGTGCCAAGATACCAACCTGCAGATTATAAAGGAAAAACTGTATCTTCCGATGGAGTGGGGTGGTGGTCAGCACCTTAACCAAGTGAACATAGCACCAATAGTGGGAAAACCTGAAACCATATGGCTCCTGATGTGATATAATACATAGCAGAAAACATCACTAACTAGTGTTCTTAACAAATACATTTAACAAGAATCTAATCGTGAGGAAACAATGACCCTGAATGTGGCACATTTTAAAAGACATCTGGCCCCGGCTCTTCAAAGTCCACGTAATAAGCTTTAGATTATATAGATGAGCTAAATGCAGACAACAGAAAGGTTGGGAAAAGTGCTCTGGATTCAGATACCAAACAGGCATCATGAGTGGAATGCATGGCCCTTGGCTGGATCCTAAACCCAAAAGGCTCTAAGAGTACCTGACTATAGACTACGGATTAAATGACTTACGCAACTAGTGCTCATTTTCTAAGGTGTGATATGTTATCAAGGTTATAAAGGAGTGTGGGCTTCTTCTTAGGGGGTGCAGGCTGAAGCCTCTCGGGATGAAATGCTATGATGGCTGTAATTTACTTCCAGATGGTTGAGCAAAAGACAGCGTGTGCACCAATGTACTGCTGTATACAACATGTTAACAACTGGTGAATATCGGAGCAGACACGGCATATATTCATTGTCTTTATCTTTGATTATCTATGGATTTTAAAATTTGTAAAATAAAAAGGTGGGGTGAAAATTATAAATATTATTCTTTCTTTCCATCCAGGTCCAGAAAGGGATGTCATTTTACCTCCCCTACAGAAAGAAAGAAGGTAGACTAGTGACAAACAAAAAAGAAAGAATAACTTCCAGTGAATTTTTCAACTTTTGATAAAAGAACAGACTTTCTGAAAATGAGATATAATGGGAAAATTCAAGTTTCTCCCCAGTAATGAGATTTGCAGTACTAAAGGGACATTGAGGAAAACATTCCTGGAAACAAGAAAACTCATGACAATAAAATATACCTGGTTCTCATCTCTTAAGACTTCACTGTTGGTTGTTTTTATAGTTCAGGGATTTTAACAATAGTAAATACTATCTAGAAGATCACTATTAGATGGGTCATCACCCAACAGAAGGAAAGACAGATTCCTGAAGTTATAGATTCTTAAATGAAGGACTCCATGGATGGGTTTTAAGAATCACACAAACCCTTAAAAGCGACTGACAAAATTGTACATAAGTCTTGCTCTGGGGGAGAGGGGGTATGACTTTCATCAGATCCTCAATGAGTCCAATGACTCAAAAAAGAACCACGGTGCCCAAGAAAAATACTATTCAGTATATTATGCTATGTAATGTCTATCAAAATATTAAGTATTTAAGATAATTTTCCCATAAGTTTCTTCTGGCTTTCTGACTATTAAAGTTTCAGAAATAGTATCTAAAAAACATTTATTTTAAGAAGTTATAGTTAAAAATAAATTCCCAGGACCATTTAAAATAATGTGGGATTAGTGAACTAAAAAGGGATACAAGTTTAAAAACCAAAACAAAACTTACCTTTGAGGTGTTGTTCGTGGGCTTTTAAAGGCTGTAGCGTGAGGTCTATCAGATTTGGAAGCTTTGCATTTCACTTCATCTTCATATAATTCTGCCAAGGCCAACTATAGAATAACAGATTTGTCATAAAGTATAAAAACACTAGAAATAAACCCTTCTACACAATGACAAGTTATGAGTAGACAATTAACTTGTAACTGAGTAGTAAAGATGTCTAATTAAAAATGAAGGCTGCCATTTCAGAAGATGACTCCCTTCCAAAATAAAACTGCTGCATTTCTCATTTACAAAATGAACCAAAAATGCCACATATAGAATAAATTAAAGTTACAATAATTGTTTAATTACTTTCAATGAACTATTCAACAGTTTCAAAAACTATTTGGTAACAGATCATTTTCAAAGTTGGACCTACAATTCTTTTAAAAATACTTGAAGATGTTTCACACTAATGTCAGTTTGCTCTCATCAGATCCCATAAAAATATTTCACTTAGCTGTTCAAGTTTTCAAAATCTGAGTACATGAAACAATTCCAAAATTATTCTACTTAAAAGTTTACCAGACATATAAATTCCATCAAGTTTAGGAAAATGAGCTTCATTTCAATTAATGATATATACAGTTTACATAACTTTTAGAAAGCAATATTACCAAATTATGCTTTATAGATATATGGCTGGATATCTTCAAAATGAAATAAACAAAGCATGGTTTTTGAAACTGGAATTTTAAGAAATTATCAAAATATTTCATTATCATATAAGTTATTTTGTTCCCACTTCTGACTTTCTTGGACAACTCAAAAACTTTCCTTTATGCCCCTTGTGGCTATTTAATTATAATTGGCATGACCATAATCTTTGGAAAATTAAAAAAAAAAAAGACAAAAAAAATCCCCCAATCCCCCCAAAACCCAGATGAAGTGCTCCTTATTGAAACATGAGAAATATAAAAACTATCTCCAGGGATTCTTTCCTCAGTAGGAAAAGAAAAATATGCACACAAGAAAACAAAAATGAGTCTTTATTTTTCCCACCTAATTTTTTACCTCCACCCCATACACATATGTCAACTTTCATATTTCTAACATGGCAATTTTGCAGGAAATCCTAATTATAAAAGTGCTATGTAGCCTAAAAGGACTCATTAAAATCCTAACTTAGGCTCTTACTGTGTGAGCTTGGGCAAATTATTTAACTTCTCTGAGCCTTAGTTCCCTCATCTTTTAATGCCTGTTAAAACAATACCTTAGAGGTATTACGTAATGTATGTGAAGCACAAGGCAAGTGCTCCGAGAAGATATTATTAAAAAATGCTCAGCAATGATTGTGTCAGTGTTTCATTTTCCCCAAGGTTTCTTTTCTTCCTGCAGTGTTATCTATATATCTCCTATGGTCTTTTCCTACTTATCCTCTCCAAAAGGAGAAAACAAAACAAAATAAAAAACCCACCACAAAACAAATGAGAAGAGACAGAGGCAGAGACAGACAGACACTCTGACTACTTCGGCCCAAAGTTTTCAGAAATTTTTACCTCCCTGAAATTTCTTCAAAACCGTATTCCTTTATGGATTTCCTCATGAGCTGATAATATTGCTCTATGAATTACTTTTATGCTATTCCTATTCCCATCAATGAAAATGTTATCTGTATGTCAAAGGGCCATTTCAGCCATCCTTCAAGAAGCCTTTTCTAATTTTCTTAACTAAAGTGGTATTTCTTTTCCAAATCCTCATAGCACATTTACATTGAACATTACATTGTCATCACTTGTGTACTTTTCTTACTATTTCATCCCCCCTACTATAATTTAGGTTTCCCAAATTGTTTTTAACATAGCACATGACAGGCACCCAACAAATTCTTGTTGAATTATGTAGACTACAACTCAACATGAATCATAAAGAGACACAGATAATGTTATAGATTTAAAAACTGAGATTATATTTGCTATACTTTTGGACCTTGTTTTTTGCTTTAAGATGATTTGAATAAACCCTGTAAATCAAATAATCTTCTTCTATAAAATAGATGAATAATGCAAACAATGCCTTTTGACTCCATGGAATGCGGAATATATATTAACAAAATAGGAATATGGAGAAAATTACATTACAGCAGGGAGTCCACCTAGCTGAAAGGGCCAAGTTATCACCAGTACATCATTAACTTAGAGGAAAATGAATGATATTTAGAGGGAATTAATGCCAGGATCCATGATGTACCTGAAGCATCATATGGCATAAGTTCATAAGCAAATATTTTAAATAAAGTTAATCTATATTATTTGACATAGCAAATGACACCACATCAGAAGAGGAAATTAACTGATGCACTGGTTAAAACCAGTAGAAAACAACAACAAAATCTCAGTCAAATAAAGAGATAAAAATGTGTGCACTGTGAATTATCAGGACAGACTTCCATGAGCTAAACAACTAGATTATGAAGATATTTCAATTACACAGAGAGAATAAAGTATGTAAGCCCTGATAATCTTTTCTCTAGAATTTGAAATGTGAAGAATGTGAGAAAAGAACCTGAAATTGTGGGTGAGAACATCAAATATATAGCAAAAGATTAAACGTACTGGAATTCCCAGTCTTAGAGGGACAACTGCCAGAAGGTATAACACAGATGTTTCAATCTAGAAAAGCAACATCAGCATCACCTGGGGACCCTTGAAAACTGCAGATGCTCAAACCCCAACCTAGACCAAGTGATTTAGAAAATCAGGGGTGGGGTCTGCTGTCCGTGCTTAAACAAGCCTTCCAGGTGACTCTGATGTATGTTAAAATTGAGAACCAACGATATGGGATGCTGACATCAACAGGACGAGGGTACTTGTGACAAGTGCAACACAGTGCCAGACATCTGTACACTTTTCTTACTGATAGAACTCCCCTCTTTGCCCCATCCAAAGCCCACTCCGAACCCTAGGAAGTACCGAAGTTATTAGCCCCAATTCTCCTCAACTCCAACCTATATGGAAACAAAGAAATGAAAACAGAAATCTTTTTCTTTTGATATCATTCTGGAGGAAACCTGGGGCAGAAGCATACGATCAAATACCTTAACTGTTAACCCCGTTGTGTGGATGGACTGAGGGGCATGAGAAGAGACAAAGGGCTCTGAAAATGTTCACAAACACTAATGGACACTGAGGTTTTGGGGGTGAGTACTGTCACTAACAATCCTATACCAAACTTTCCCACTGAATGTTCCCAATTTTGGAGGAGGAAAGGACCTAAGATCTACTCTCAGTTTGAGATCCATGGGACATTTCTGAATTTGTGAGTCAGAGGCTCACGGTGCTGGGAGGCTTTTTGGGAGATGATGATCGTCTTTCCTCTTGAGGTGAATGAGGAAATCGCTCCTAATGTAGACACCGACAAACCCTACGCCGCATGGCAGCTAAGAAACAGGTACTTAGTGGTACTTTTGCTATTTCCAATTATACTGTGAAAGACTCTCAGAGCGAGTTGTCAGGAAAGTTAAGGAGGATCTACTGAAAACTGAACCAAGTGGGTAAGTCTTCAAATAAACATGGCTAGATTAAACAATAAAATAATCCCCAAATAATCAATATCCAAGAAACCAGCTGGGGAGACAACATTATCCAATTCTTTTAAATCTTTGATACTCTATTTCTTCACATGCCATCACCTGGTTGTTTTCAGGTTTCTTTGCAAATTCTTCACATTCTTATTAAATTCTAAGGGAAACACTATGAATACTTAGTGTATTTGATATTCCAAACCACATTCATAAAAAATCAGTTATCTGCTTGAAACTACCTACCGGGAAGTAGACAGGGGATGGAATTAAAAAAACCCCAAAAAACCCTATTTTCTAATTGATGGTGGAAAGGAAGGAATTTTCACAATTGGTGACATCTACCACAATGTCTCCAACAATTTATCATATCTTAATCCAGTGGATGAAGTATAAATTTGTCAAGTATCAGGTGATCATTAACCAAGCTGTTCTCATTTTTCACATAAAAAGACAAAATAGATTTAAATTAGAGAAAGGATATTAAGTCACATAGTTTTAAGTTTAATAGCATTAGCATGGACTAACCAGTGAAAGTTATAGTATTTTTCTCCTTTAAGGGAAAAAGAACCAAATATTTACTAAGCAAGTCTGATCCAGGATAACATGGGATTGAACAGACACTTTATAGACATTTCTTTATTTCATCCTTGACACCACCATCACCTCTAGTTTACAGATAAAGACACTGAGGATCAGAGAGGTTAAGACATTTTTCCGATATTCACATAACTATTAAGTGTCAGGGTCGAGATGCAAACCGAAGTTGTTCTGACCAGAAACTCCACTTTTTCCCTGACAGTCCGTGCTGCCTCTTAGTGATACCGGTCTTCAGCAGAAAATACGAGGTGGATGAGACCTTCCTGCCCCTTGATTCTGTTTACTGCATCTGAACTGACTATGAACACTGGAACTCTACATTGAGTTCATCTCCTAACCTGACACCAATCTCTCCATTCTCCAAATTTGTCATTTTATGCCCTACTTATTTTGGCACTAATTCATACTCCATCTCAAAATGTTCTGTTAAATATATGTGTATCTTATTTCTGCAAAAAATAGGTAGAAATGTCTTTTATACTTCTATGCCCTTCAACAGTGTCCCAGCACCAACTGTGGATTTGAGGTCCTATTTATCTCTGCATTCCCGAGCTTAGCAGTATGTTACATGGCAGGTGGTCATGATATGTTTGTTCAAAGAAATAGAATGAAGGTGTAACAATGAAGTAATAGAACTTTTCTACCAAGGCTTGTGGATTGAATGTTATTTATTTTTAATTATAGCCCCCTACAGATGTTTACTTTTTGAATTTTATCAATGATCTTACAAAGAGACAGTTAAAAAAAAAAACCTCTAAAATGAGTAGAGTGATGCATCTGGCGGAGCAAGATTTGGTGCGCTGGTGTTTAGCTAACTAATGTCAATGTCCTGTAACATTACGCAGTTTTATTTCTCTGTTTCTTATGTGCAATGTTTTCTAGACTGTAATCTGTTACAACTAGGCTGCGCAGCCGTAGGATGAAATACTTTTTAGTTCACCCCTTTAAAAGGGAAAAGCTATCTGATAAAAAGGAACCCTTTTACACGTAAGTAATCGAGCCACAAACAGCATCCAAGACAAACAAGATCAAACCAGCCCACGCTGTGACTCGATTTCCCCACGGCCACAGCAGAGCTTTCTTCTGCAGTGAGTCTGACCGGAGCATCAACCGGTGAAGCACTCAACTGACCCCTAACCCCCCAAACGCCATGAGCAGCTGCTTCTTAAACTGCAAGTGGGGTGGAGGGGAAACGAGGCAGGGGCACCACTGACAGCCGGGCTCGGACACTTGTTTTCACCGACGCCGCTGCCCGGCGCGCCGCCTGGGGCGGACCCGCGGCGCCGGAATCACAGTTCGGTCCCCGAGCCGGTCTGGGGAAGCTCGGCCGCGGCCAGGGCGGTTCCACACGCCCCGGCCGCGCCGTCCCCGACGCCGCGCCCCCACCCCGCCGTTCGCCGCACCTGCAAGTCCCGCGCGCTCGGGGGCCGCGGCCCCACCGCCCTCGGCCCCTCCTCGCCCGCCTCGCCGCCGCCGCCGCCCTCCGCCATCTTTCACTCGCTCCCGGCACCGCCGCCGCCGCCGCCGAAGCGTCTCCCGCGACTTCCGGGGCCAGTTGCCTGGCAACCGCGGGGCGGGGCGGTCCCTGCGCGTCCCCGCCTCCCCCGGCCCCCGTGCGCGCTTCTTCCGGCGCCCGCCCACCTGTGCGGTCCCGCTTCTTTCCTTAAAGGAAGTTGGCTCAGAATTTCCCCGCCAAGAAGCCTTTGCGTAAACCCGGAGGCTGCTGGGCGCTGCCCTGGAGGGCAGCACGGACTTTCGTGTTCTTTTAACCCCACAGTGAAAACGTCCCCTGGATGTTTCATCTGATGAAAAGTGCCACCGTCCTTTTCCAGTCTCGGTCACATTCTCTCATTTCCTTGCCAAGGACTGGGTGGTACGTCGCCCCCAAAGCGTGAATTGACGTTGAGGAGGAAGAACCCTGTAAACTTTCTTTGCGATCAGAACTAGAGACTTCTAAATTCATCTGAGATTTATTCAAACTCCTGTCTTATCCCAAGCACTTTTATACCCCCGGATGCAAAGGTAAAAAGAAGTAGTCCTGGTCGTTATAAAACTCACAATCTGTTGGGAGAGGGAGAGGTATAAACAGATAATGAAGTGCCATTTGCAGTAGAGCTTTGCAGGAAACGTTATGAGTGGCATGTGGGGTGTGAAGGGGAGTATTCTGTTGGCACCTGGTATGTGCACCATGCTAGGTGCGTTCGATTGTATGTGTAATCTCGTCTGTTCCTCTGCCAGGTGAGTATTGTTATTACCGTGTTATACCTGAGGAAAGCAGATGACAAATAACGACTAAACTCACCCTGTTGTAAATGGTGGTACCAGATCCTAAGCCTCGCATTTGTTGGTTGTCCAGATATTCTTTTGAGTACAACGTTCTGCCCTAGAAATCCCGGGCTTTTCTTTATAACCCATAAAGCCAAAGGCATTTGGTCGAATCTTGAAGGATAAGTACCCCTGGTAAACTTTGGACCAAAAGAGACCACCGGGAGAGGCATGGGTTTGAAATACCATGTTTATCCTGATAAAGTACTGCATGGCTGAACCTTAGGAGAAATGACAAAAGATGGTTGGGGGTTGGAGAGTGTGGGTTTGGATCTAGACTGGAGATGTATGCTTAGGGCAGATGCTGAACGGTCTTGCCTTAGTGAAGAGATTGAATATTACGCTCCGGGCCAGCGATTCTTAAGGCTGATGCCCATTAGAACTCCCCTGCCATCCTTTCACTGCAGGAACTCAGATTTAATTAGTATGGGGCTGCACTCAAGCATCATGTTTTTATAAGCCGCTCCCCAAGTGGACTTTGCTTCTGGCTATGACAGTGTACCTGGTACTGGATTTGCCCTTCCACTCCCAACAATGAAAAAACTAGACAAAATATATGAAACGATTATTTTCAGACATTGAACTACAGGCAGTACAGATCTGTGCTATGCCAGAGAAGGGAAACAAGCAAAATGAGCTATGTTTGTCCTGGCTTTCTGCCTGGAACTCTCCTACAATGCTGGTGGGAATGGAGAATGGTATAGCTACTTTGGAAAATAGACAGTTTCTTCTAAAGTTAAATATTCAGTTATCATAAGATCCAGCAATAACACTCCTAAATACTGACCCAAGAGGAATGAAAACATATGTTTACAAAAATATTTGTACCCAAATGTTCATAGAAGCTTTATTCATGATAGCCCCAAACTGGAAACAATCCAAATGTCCATCAACAAATGAATGGATAACATTTCGAGAAATTCATACCACAGAATACTACTCAACAGTAAAAAGGAAGAAATTACTGATTCACACACCATGGCTGAATCTCAAAGACATTATCTTGGGTAAAAGAAGCCAGATGTCAAAGAGTAAATATTGTCCGATTCAGTTTATACGAGATTCTAGAGCAGGCCAAACTTATCTTTCCTGACAGGGGTTGCCTAGGGTCAACTCTTTGTGGGAAGGATAAGCTTGGGGAATTTGAAAAAGGATATGTGGGAACTTTTTGAAGTGATGAAAATGTTTTATATTGTTATTGATGTGATAATTACACACTTTGTGTGTGTGCATGTATGTGTTAAAAACACATTGAGCTATATACTTAAAATGGGTGTACTTTATTATATGTAAATCACACATTTATACAATTAGTTGAAAAAAACCTCCCCAGGTAATTCTGTTGTGCAGCCAAGGTGGAGAACCGCTGGTCTAAGGCAATCGGGAGGCATTAAGTGATTTGTGATTTAGAAAGATAACAGAGGCATCAGTGTGTAAGATGAATCAGAGTTACAAAATTAGAAGGTTATGTGGGGTGATTAGGATTAAGGTTTTTTTGGTTTTTTTTTTTTTCCGCCTTCGCTGTGCAGCTTGCGGAATCTTAGTTCCCCAGCCAGGGATTGAACCTAGGCCTGTGGCAGTGAAAGTACGAGGCCCTAACCAGTGGACCGCCAGGGAATTCCCAGGAATAAAGTTTTACCAGTGACAGTGGGTAAAGAGAGAAGCAGTAATTGGTAGAGATATTAGGACCAGAGCCAATTGGCGCTGAAGTCTTACATGGGGAATATGTGAAAGGAGGAGGAATACAGGATGACGTTGAGGGTTTTCGTTAGGTGGTTTGGCAAATGGTGCCTCCTATAAATTATTGAGTTGAAAGGGAGAAGCAGACCTGAAAAGACAGAAACGAGTTTGCTGTGGACATTTTGTGGTTTCGTTTTGCTTTATTTCCTTCCAGTTTTATTGAGCTGTAACTGACATACAGCACTATGTAAGTTTAAGGGGTACAGCATAATGATTTGACTTACATACATCATGAAATGTTTACCCAGGTAGGTTTAGTGAACATCCATCGAATGGTATAGATACAAAATATAAAAGAGATCATTTAGGGGATCATCAACTTAAAATGATCCTGTATATTTATAGGTTGCTGTATGTAAACCTCATGGGAACCAACACTCTGCAATAGATAAACGCACACACACACAAAGAGAAAGGACTCCAAACACAACACTAAACATTGTCATCAAATCACAAGGGAAGAGAGTGTTATGACATTTTGAATTCAAAATTTATGTGGGACACTAGAGGGAAAATACATCACAGAGCAATTGCAAATGTGGGTCTAGATATTAGGAAGTAAGAGAATCTTGGTTTGGAGATATAGGTTTGGTGATGACTGCCCATGAGCGATAGCAGGGTAGATGAGGCTTCCTGGGACAGTGTGAGATGTGATAAGATGTGAGCACCAAGAATACTTAGAAAAACCAGCACTGAAGGGCTCAGTGGGGAAAGGAGAACATTCAGACTAGACCTAAGGGAATAGTCAGAGAGGGAGGGTGAAGGCAAGAGACTGGACAAACCAGCGACATGGCGGTTTCAAGCAGGAGACCAATGCTGTCGTTTCCTATGGATAATCAAGATTAGGATTTTCTGGTGGGCTAGTGGTTAGGACTCAGCGTTTTCACTGCCGTGGGCCTGGGTTCAATCCCTGGTCGGGGAACTAAGATCCCACAAGCCTCGCGTATGGCAAAAAAAAAAAAAAATTAGGACTGGAATGTGTCCACTGGATTAAGAGCAGAGACTGCTGTACCAAGTTTACTATGAATTTCATAGAGAGGAAAATCCACATTTTAGCAGTTTGAGAATGACAGCTAGGACAGTAAAGCTGTGTTTTCGATGTACTTAAAGTCAGAGGTGTGCAGGACGTGGCTCATCCTGGCTCGGGAGAGCCTGTGGTTACATTTTCAGGAATTTTACAGGTAGATGTTAAACACAGCCATTATTAAAAGTGGAGGGGAAGGGGGGAAGGATAAATTAGGAGTATGCGATTAACAGATACACACTACCATATACATAGATAAACAACAGGAATTTACTGTATAGCATAGGGAACTATATTCACTGTCTTGTAATAACCTACAATGGAAAAGAATTTAAAAAAAAAGGATATAGCTATCTACATATGTATATGTATGACCGAATCACTTTGCTGTACACCTGAAACTAACCCAATATTGTAAATCCACTATACTTCAATAAAAAAGTAAAGAAAAAAATTAAGTTACATAAACTTACAATGAAGTCATATTAAAAACCAATGTAATAAATACTAAAAATCAATTCCAAATTATTTAAATACATTTTATAATTATCTATGCCATACATTTTATTATCTATTACCTATTCTAAATATATTTTATTATTATCTATACAGCTATTGTATCTACATGGTGGAAATACCATGTAATGGCACGCTATGGTACACCTCTTCCCAACTCCACATTCAGTGACAACATGTTGGTAGCTTGGAATTCACCATGGTGGGAGTATTCACAACTCAGAAATTGGCAAATGCCACACTTAAGACCTTGATTTATT